>NW_019386431.1:8960-36666 GCF_000671375.1 Centruroides sculpturatus | reverse complement strand
TATATATATTTTATAAAAATATATATATATATATTTTTTTTACTTTGACATGATATCTAAAATTATTTATGTGGGCAAGCGTGATATATTTATATTTACTGCGCTATTCACTTTCTATTGTTTGTGTATTCACTCAAGCAATAAGCGATTATTATTTTAACTGTAATTACATTTTTCATAACGATAAACCTAAACCTCAAACAAAACCAGCTTGTAATTTTATATAGGAATTATATTTTTAATTTGCAATGTTTGTGCAATCGTTCTGAGTCAGATACTCAAAATGAAGCTACAATTATTATAAATTAAAAGGCCATAAATAGGATATTCAGGTATAATAATTTAATATGATTAAACACTTGTTGCTATTGTGAACTGCCAGGGAGAATGAAAGTCTTCCTTTCCGGCCACAGGTCGTTAAACCTTCTCACTGTCAAAATGGCAAAAAGTTTTTATTTATCCCGCGTTGACGGGATTTACTTGTTCGGGTCGAGTGCAGAAAGGATGAGTGCCGTCAATAAAATGATAGACGATATACGAGTAAACGAGGAAACAGATTTTTTACAAAGGAACAACAATTTATTACTTCTATATGCGGGGCGTACAATAGCTAGTTTAGAGGACACTTTCTAAGTCCCTAAGGCGCAAAGAGACCGAAAGAGAGTTCACAAAATTTTGTTCTATACCTCTTTATGGTTGTAGTCATCCTTAAGGAGAATTTTATATCATCCAACAGGTCCAGAAACGGTAGGACCAGGACACAATATTAAAAAACAGTAGGTGACGGACACTAGCTAGTTGATAAACGACTCCCCCGAGAGGGGAAAGCAAGTGGCTTTTATAGTTTCGTCGTGGGAGAATGGTCATATCATTAATTGTTGTGAGGTAAAAGGTAAGCGAAGGGTCAAAGTTGTCCCCGGTAACATGCTAACTATCAACTTTGAAGTTGGAATGTGAGATTATTTTCGTAGTGGACAGATGTTTACTTTGAACGAAAGAGGAAATTAGAGTTTTTCCCCTTTTCAAGTTAGCTTAGGTTTAAATAAAAATTTAATTGAAGTTTTAGGAAAATACGTGACATTAATCGAAAAAAGAAATCGGAAAAAATTTCGGATTTCAAACAATAGAATAGATTGCATACGTTTCAATGCAACAGTAATTATTCACATAATTTATTGTTCATGCAGAATTTCGGTATAAATGAAATTATATTTTAAAATCAAATATAATTTTGAAACTACGAATATAGATTCGGTTACGAAAATCTAAAAGAGTTATGCAGTATGGAACTAACTTCTCTGTTAAATTTGACGTGTTTAGAAATTAATTTCAGTCGTGGTCTCACTTGAGTAAATGTACGTAATTTACCTGTTTTAAGATAAAAATCTGGTCGTTTTCTCCGAAAATTTCTATTGGAAGTCACGTGACAGAAAACTTGTTATTTACGCTTGAATAGACTATAAAAATGTATGATATATTCTGTGTAATTGCTGCCTCTATACTTCCTTATTGACGTAAAATTCTGTTAAAATTTTTGTCATAAAAATTTATGATTTATCTAACAAATTAAGTCTATTTATTTGCTAGTAAAGTCGTTATGCCTTATTTAAAAATTTTTCTCGTTATTTAAGTATTGCGTAAAATACTAATATAAACTATTTATGTACAACTCATTTAAATGTAATGACAAAATATAATGAATAATTTTAATTGTATTTTGTATATAAAAATTAGAGTTAATAAACTAAATTAAATTTGTAATATTTTTTATTCGATATATAGAATTTCTTTATAACATTCTCCAGGAATACAGAACAAAATACGAAACACTGTATTTTATTTTTAATCGTTTAGGAAAATAAACAAGGAAGGTTAAGAATTAGTAGTTTTACTTCACTGGCTGTTATCTGCAAAAGACCGAAGACTTTTCTACCGATTTTCATAATCGGTAGAAAAGTCACCCCGTTTCCTTTTTATACTTTAAAACACGAACCAATAAAACCTAAACAATTTTAAAGATTTTTTTCCGTTTTTTTCTGTATGTATGAATTGTTAGTATGTGTTTAAAGGAGAATATCAACCCTCCCTACAATATTTTAAAAAAATTTCACCACAAAAGAACAGTAATTATTCAATTTCAAACTAGGTGAATTGAAAGTCACCCGAATTTAAATATATAAGAATCTTGGGTGGGTTCATTTCTTGACTAATTTCAATACTTACTCTGTATTATTATAACACCCTTAAAAGTAAAAACGCTGTTTCGGAAACATAAATAACAAATGTGCAAGTTTACAGTTTCTACAAAAAATCATGGAAAACTGTTTTTTAATAATATTTTAAATTTTAAAGTTTGTTTTTTGTTAACATTGAATATATTCCTGCGCATTTTACAGTAAAAATCAAATTACGTACATAAAATCGGAGATTATTATACAGAAATAAAGTTGTCCTTTGTCACAGATGCAAACATTATATACATTTAGAAAGACGAACTTGTTGTTTCTAAAAATTGAAACTAAACTAATGCTTAGCAAAAGATTTAACAAAAGAACAAGTTTAATAAAATAAAGTATGCTTTTTTCCTCGTGGAATGTAGCGTATAGACAAGAGGACAACTTTTAAACACTGACGTCTTTTTGGCTACATACACATTTATTCATTTGTTATGTTTATATAATAAGGGAGAATGTTAAAGTCTCGAGTTTTTTGAAAAATTCCGTGGATGTATATTGTGTGTGTGTGTGTCTGTCTGTCTGTCAAAGTCTTTATTTCGTTTAATATCTCACGTTGGGATAAAGATTTACAAAAGGTAAATACAATCTCTAGTAAAATTGTTTAAAGTGACCACACATGACACTCTATATCCTGATATTCTTGACCTATCCACGAAAACTAAATAGCATGAGAGCCCATTTATATAAAGAGATAATACTTACTATTGAATTTCGTGATACGAAACGTCAAGGTCGAATTTAGAAATAATACGAAAAAATCAAAACTGTTACAATAAGGAAATAGTACGTCTACTGATATACGTCACTTCATGTATACATTGAGCGAAGTAATTCAGTTTATAAAGTTTATAAAACTAGTTTTCCATTTATTTAGGCATTTACGAGTAACGAATTTAAAGTACATATTCGAATAAAATTAATTTCTATAGTATTCAGAGAGCGTCAGAATAAGTATGGGAATACTTATCGAAATTCTCGCCAGTAATTACATGTGGAAGATACTTGCTATTATTTTTATTATATATATTGCGTATAAGTTTCTGGTTAAAAGAAAGAAAATTTTTACTGGTTTTAAAGACACCGAATTATATTATTGTCTACTTGGATGGAAACTCGTATTTCAATTTTTCATACCCAGGATCGGTAAGCTCTCGTCTAATCTCTATTCTCTTATTAATGAACGTGTCTATGACTTTTTTCTGCGTGTAAAGGACTATTTACGAAACATTTGAGCGTTCCATTTTTTGGATATAGTTGTAAATAATGCCATAGTAAATATATATATCTTTATTTTGTCACTTGATTTTGCTTCTTACAGTACCTGATAGCTTAGTTTCTGTTAATTCTATAGTACTAGTGTTTAAGCATTAGTTTAATATTTAGCCTTATACTGTGCTCTATCTAGCCTATTTTTAGCTGCAGCACTTATTGGTGTACTCTAAAATCCACGTTTTCTTTTAGTTCTATGGCCTTGCAGCCTAAAATACTGCACGACAATATTAATTAATCGTAGACAGAATTAACCTTACGTATGTGGCTTAGAGCGATTTTTCTTTTCTCTTTTTACAATCTCTTCACACGTTTTCCTTTTTCACTTCTATTGTACTTCGTTGTCTTAATTTAAGTGTCTATCTGATCTGTGTAACCATAAAAAATTAAAACTTGTGTTTACTCGATCTGAAAAGAGTTTAGAGTTTTATCGTTGCAAAACTTAGAATTTTCAAAAAGTTAATATTTCCAGGCACTCGTTTATTGTACTTTCAAGAATCTAGTGGCAGGCAATTCGTTACATCATATTAACTTTCCATCAACTGATATTGATATAATGCATTAGTTTTGTCATTGCAGTTTGGGGAGTAATTTGTATTGTTTAACTCACAATATGCATATATTTAGAGATTATAATAACGATAAAATTTTCGTTTTGAGAGGGCCAAATCCGCAGTGGAATCCGGTTGCGAAATTTTATAATCCAGATACAATTTTGGCAGCCACCATGCAAACACCAGCATAAACACTCAATGAATAATGCTCGGATGCTTATGAAGAAAAAACTTTTAATGAGTTATTTTATTGAAGTGCAATTTAATAAAACTTATACAGTATACTTATAAATTTTCACTGTTGGTTGTTTCTCTGTCATTTATTACTTAATCACCATTTGTGATGTTATATAATCATTATTATAAAAAATATTGATTAATATGATTGTCACAGTACTTACTGATATTTGTTTGAAATAAAAATTAACGATATTTTTATTTTTCTATACTGTTTATAAAATTATAATAATAATATGTTTGAAAGTATTTTGTTTAAATTCTTACTAATTNTTATACAGGTGATTTGGCTCAGAAATGAAAATATTATATAAAGAGAGAGTAATGTATACATTACATTTTTTCTTACAAAAATTATTCTACATTCAGAAATAAAGAATGCTGCATTTAAACGAAAAAATAGTTCTAATGTAAAAAAAAATAATAATTAAATTTACAGTTATTTATAAATATTAAAATAACGATATTAATTTGTGCAATATAGATAACTTCTAATAAAATAGGCTATTAATGTTATTTAACATTAAAAATAAAACTTAATGAAATAACAATTTTACATATTTTACACGTTATACACAGGGATCACAACCTTTTCTAAAGAATGGCTAGTTTAGGGTTGCTGACCAGGGTGCCTGGACCATTTTACAACCTTATTTGTTGATGCAAGGAGTCTAATTACTTTAGCTGCAGGCAGTGTTGACAATCATGGAAGGTTTATGTCTTGACTCAGTTTGAAATAACTATTAAATCTAAAATATTTTAAAGCAACCTTTTACTTTTTAGTCATATGACTCTATTCAAACTATCAATTTTTTTGGTTCAAAGTAATATTTAAAAATTATGGCAAGAAATGATTTTTTCTATTGTTACTTAATGCGAAGATATTGTTGTAAATAATTTGTTGTTTACTCACTTCAGCTCTTCCATCAAAGTGAGCTTGTAAAAAAACCAAGTAAGGTATCCACATTTTCTGTTTTTTAGTTCTAATTTTTCTTATTTCCATATTGTTTAACTATATAATAAAATCATTTTTTTGCAAAACTTACTTTGTTACATACAAGGCAAAAAATGTGTATCAAATTGAACCGATTTTTTTATCTGTTAGCTTGGTAAGTATTTCTTCTCCCAAAAAAGTTCCAAGTTTTTAAGTATAGAAATTTTTTCCTTCTACAATGTCATTAGCACCCAACTGTTTTATGATGTTTCTTTTAGATGAGAAATGGGAGCAATTGAAGTTTTTCTATTCATAGCTTACACACTGTCTGGTTTAGATATCGAATATTTTAAGTTTAATAAATAGTACTATAACAATTTTTAGAAGAGTCAAATAGAATATGTGATGTTACAACATTATTTTCGGTGTTATGAAAAAGTTTCTATTTTGGTTAAAAAATTTTAATTTTATGATTCCAAAAACTTGCATATTTCACTAACTAGCATAAAATAACATAAATAATTGAAAATAAAAGTTTAAAAACAGAATACAATCAAACATTAGCGTGAGGTAGCAGGGGGCCACTGGGATGATTCCTAATGACCATTTAATCTGCACGGGACAGTAAAACCCGTTCTCGGTTTGTCGGATTGGCTTAGGAAAGCAAATCGAGTGGGAGGGGTAGTGAGGTCGTGACGAGGTGTCCGAATAACACATTTAATAAACAACTAAGAAATTATACATATCAAAAGAAAAAGCAAAAACGACACACGCATAAATAATAAAAGGAATCTATTCTATATCTGCGTTTTATCCTAAACTAAGGAACGAGAGAGATACCTATTTAAGAGGGACGTGTTGGAGAGACGGACAAAATTCAGTCAAGGGTTTACTTCCTGGGATTCGATCTCATCGTATAGGGCGTTGGTAGGACGCACTGGGACTGGAGGTTCCTAATCGTAGCTTCCCGTGGATGGCGAAATGAAGCGATGGACGGTAAAGCTGTATGGAGCTGGTGTCCTTTGATGTCCGCTCGGCTATGTCCTATGTGGGAGTACACTCTGTTGATCTCCGACTGTAGAGGTCTGCATGGAGATGTCCGCTGAGGGTGTTGATTTGGCGGGTCGTCTTCGGCTGTCCGCCCGAACTGCCAAATTCGACCCCTTTTATACTTTTTTTGGAGGAGAATCATGGGGAAAAAATCTGATGCAATCGCCAGCTCGACATACGTACAGCGGTGTTTATGTTATCGTCATCTTTTCCTTCTAGTAATTGACGTCTTTCCATCATAAATTTGTCAAACTCCGTGATTTATTGAGTTGACGTGACTCATGTTAGACTATGTCTCACCCTTTAGAAAAACCATGCCTTATTTGGTCATTTAGATCGACTTTCTCATCGGTTCACTCAGACTTAGTGGAGATCACGAGATTTTGTTTTACCCTTGCCAGTGACCTTTTGGTTACTCTCTAGAGTCTAGAGAGTAACAGGTGATTGTCGACATTAATTGGCTACTTATCTGCACCTTATATTTACGTTAGACTTGAACAATCCCCTGGTGTGAGCAGAGTCCTTCTTCAGATAAAGTCACCTCCGATGTGTGAAAATTTACACTTGTGTCCGAATTCTCACATAACCATTGATATATAAAGTTTTTTATTACCAAAGATGTCAAATTTTTTTGTTAAAAATACTTTGGATTTTCAAAAAATTCCAGATTATGGTTATTTCTAGACCAGAACATTGAAGCCAACAAAACATAAAATACTCTCTTGAGTAACACTACAGTTACTTCTCGTCAATATATGGCTGTTCCATAATAAGATCGAAGTGCCTCACCAAGGAACTTCTACAATAATGATAAAGTTTTATATTCGAGTTAAACGAACGTTTTGTTTTATATCACAAATTTTGTATAATTTAGGAATGTTTAATTTAAAATAGCATCAAATCTTTAAAAAGTCTATTAAATGTTATATATTAATAAGCCCAATAAAGAATAGTATTATAAATCATCTAATTAATTTGCTATATGTATTACTTAGATTCATGTATTTTTTCAAATAAAAAACTGCAGTTTTCTAGATTGATGTAAAGAGATAATACAGCTTTTACATATATTTAGAAGAAGCGATTGGTTTTTCCAATGTATTCAATGTGATTTATTCTGGTTCAGTTCAGTCTGCTTCTACTTCAGCCAATAAAAAGTTTCTTACTATCTCGTAAAATTTTATTTAAACAATATTACATATTAAATATCTTGTATTGTTATGATTTTTTAGAAAAATTATAAAACATGGTTAATTACATATATTTTTTTATTTTACTTTGGAATTTCTGTCGAATGTACAAAACGTTTTACTTTTTCTGATTAATTTTGTGACTGGAAAATCAGCACTTCTTCCATTCCCTGTCAGGAATGATACCATTGTGTTTCAATTCTTGTGGGAGTGCGACAGCGAAAGAGTATGGATTTGAAAGTTAATCACTCAAGCAAGCACGTGAGTGAGCGATTGGAATCAAAATGGAGACTGCGAGACAGCGAGTAAAAAGTGACTTATACTGAGATAGGTTAACGAAAGAAATAATTGTTTATTTATTAAGTAACGTCTCTTCAATCTGAAAAAAACACTTCCGATAGACTACCTCACAGCCAATTCAGGTTATAAAACTCTTTTTATTGCTTTTTTACATATGCATTTAGAGCCAGGATAACAGGTAGTCTACCTGATATTTTTTTCAGATTGATCAGACGTTACTTAATAAACCTATAAACAGCTACCATTAGATTTTTCAAAAAAAACCGTTTATTTGTAAAGCAAAATACATTTTATATTGTTAAACAAGTTATAATAAATCCAGCTAAAATAAGTCTAGATATTCTTCGTTTCTTGAGAGAGAGAGAGAGAGTTTACATGAATTTGCATGGCGATAAATATCTGTAGTTAATAGATTTAATTATAGATTTGATGCCAGAGAGGAGTAGGTCTGTTTCTTAGGAAAATTAAATAAATGTGTAGGTGGCACGTTCTGGTAAGATGCATTTCTAAAGTAGATTTGAAGTTAAGAAAAACTAGAATTATTTCTGGTTTGACAACAAAGTTATTTTGATTCAAAGACACAAATATTTCAAGTTCAAGTCGATAGGGTAATTTCTTCAAAGCAAAGAGTATTACTCAAAGAACTAGTGATGACTGACTGTTCAGCTGTCAGTTACGATATTAGCAAGATATAGCTCTGGCCAAGAGGTCAGAAAGTCAGGGTAATGCATCGTTTTCACCATCAAGAAAGTGTAAATGAAGATTTTCTGATGTATATGACAACAATTACCGAACAAGTATGACGACATCGATGACCGATTTTTGTAAAAATTCGAATTCTCACATCACTCTGGCCTTTGTAAAATCGTGCTTGTTCCTAAAAGTGCAAGCTCGAATTTTTGTTTTGTTTTGGTTACAAAAGAGTTCATAAAGAAAGTACTGTACTCTCTCGCTACCTTGATTAAATACATATAGACTATTAATCGTTAAAAAATTGGTTACATAAATTTTGATTACATCAAAATGAGGTTACATTAGAACTAAATATAGTGTGAAATATTTTATCTCACATAAAACAAATGACATCAAATTTAAATTTAAATGGTTGTATTTTATTATAATAATTATGTCTGTAATTACGCAGATGATAAAATACAGCTGTAGTGTAGTAAAGTAAAAAAACTAATATAACGTTTTTATATAAAAAAATATACTTTCTCATATATGTAGCATAGTTTATTTTGTATCACAGTAAAAAGTTTTCCGCTAAATATATATCTTATATATTAATAAAATATCTCATAACATGTATGAAATGTTTTTTTTTTTTTAAATACAACACATTTTAAAAAGGAATTATTTAATTCAGCAACATACTACTAGAAACCAAAAGACAATATATATTTTTATTTACAGAATTACAAAGTAAAAATAATTCTTGTTATAACATAATTCTAGTGTCTGTTGATAACAAGTTGCCAGGTTTACGACATGATAATTTAACAAAGCCAGAAGAAAAAAATGCAGCAGAGTTGCTTTAGCTTTCTGAGCAACATATAATATTGCATATGTGATGTTTCTGTTAAGAGACCTTATATTTTTCATTAAAGTAAATTGGCAAAAAGATTAATTTTTTGAGAGGAGTGATGAGTTTTATGTCAAAAATTGTATGCTACATATAATCGACATTAAATCTGACACTACTCGAAATATGACACACGATCCCCTTTATCTTACCACCCCATAAAACGTTAACCACCCAAATTTTAATAGCATCAATCCTCCTAACACGCAATTCTCTGTGCAAAATATCAGAATTTTTTCGATAAACACCATGAATTATTAAACTAAACATAGAGAACAAAGTAGTGCCTCCACACAGTGACATCTATACATTTATTTTATAATGTCAGCAAACATGTCACAAGTAGTTTGAAAATAATGAACGAAATTTTGAGCTGTTTGTGGCAAATGTGCGCTAAAAGTGTAGAAACGAATGACAATAGTTACTTTTAGGAGTGCTAATATCAGAAATCTATATTTTCAGACTGTAACGATTGCAAAGTTTTGAAGATTTACAGGTGAAGAGATCAAGTAATGTTAAATTATTTAGTGGATTTTCTTTACTACCGCACTTATAATTTGACAGTTAGATTGTTATCATAATGATTATATTAAATAACATATAAAAGCAAAGCTTTTTTTACAGTTACTCAGACAATATTGATAATCATATATTGAAAATACTGAACTATATTTTAGGTCTGTGAAATTGTCAAGAGAATTTTCTTTCAAAATTAATAAAATTACCATAGTAACAAACCTATTTAGATGTTGTTTTTGTATTTAAAATGAATACAAATAAAAATTCTATATAGAAATTTTGTGTTTGCCAGGTTCGTCAATACCGTTTGCAGAGATGTTGAATCACACGTACAACAAAGGATATTTTCCTTTAAATGTTCTAATTGTGAAATGCTTGTTCTTGTACCGTCCGGATTATATTGAAGTAAGTTCCTAGAAATATATATAAATCGCCACGTGATATCATATTTCATCTTATGTCATAAGTGATGTCATAAAAGCAAATGAAGCAATTATAACAACAAATAACCTGATTTTCAATGCTGAACACAATTTGGCAAATGAAAAATTTTCAGATTCGTGAGGTATTTAGTTTTGTTACAAAGTTGAAATTACTACATGTTTTAGAATACGTTCTAGTTGCCAGTACGCTGTCTCTAAAAAAATGGTGTTGCCCACCAGTGGCCAAGTACTTTCGTTCCTTGAACACTGGCATTCAATTGTGAGTTCGCTCTTCGCTCAGACAGGCTGGCCACGTGGCGTTTTCATAGTTTTTTTCACATCTGTAACGCCTGAATAGGAGTCAGGTTTTCTTAATAAAACCTCTTAAAAGGCATTCTTTTACGCATAACATTCATTGTATCAAACGTAACTACCTATTAATACTAGCGAATAGAATTATACCTTTCACAGGGGCGAAAATAACTTAAGAAGCACATTCCCAACTTGCCTACTAAAAAAAATGGCGTCAAAGCTTAGGAGGCAAAGATTTTATGTAGTTTGCCAAGTTTAAATCCGAAGCTCTGGTGCAAGACAACTTAGGTTGTTTATCCCAAAAAAACAAAACAGATACCAAGATAATAAAATTCTGATAGAAGACGTCTTTCTGGAATGGAAGTTACATATAAGAACACGAAAATTTCTTTTCAAAATTAATAGAAATCCGAATGTTTTGTCAAACATTCTGTTCTGTTCAAATACAGCAAGTTTTCTTGCTTTCAAAGTCTTTAATTAACATGCATAATATTCAAATGCTCCAATTTGAGTTTTCTCTCTGCATCAGAATATGTGTGTTAAACAGTCCAAAATTCAACATTTTTTCCACGATAATTCTATATGACAAATATTTCTCATGTGAAAAAAATCAACCATTAGATTTTCGGTGTTTTAAAAATGATCTTTCAATTATTAGATATGATATTTTTTAGTAGTGTAGTTAGTTTGATTTTTTCTAAGTGATTTTATTAATTTTATTATTTACTGATTAAAATTCACGCTTATTATTTATTTTTAGACACTGCTAAGTGATTCTCAATGCATTAATAAATCCATCCTGTACAACGGATTTAAAGATTGGATTGGAGACTCCGTTTTAATGAGGTAATTATTAGTAAAAATTTATTTGTATTCTTTCAAGTAATATTTTGTATTTTACGATTCTTATAAAATTATGATATTGTAATAAATAAGTGTGTAAAAGTTTCAAAGTATCTGAATAAAGTTTAGTTAACACTTTAAATATTATAGAGGTTTCATCCCCTCTTAACTCTTTCTGATTTGTGAGCACTAAGATAATTTATTTTTGCAAGTCCATTATGGTTTCGGCCAGACCCACGATGAAACAGCCGGGTGTTGAGGGACAGGGCCTAACGTATACAAACGGACCACTCCCTGAAAAATTCCTGGAAATTATTTTACCTGTCCGGATTAAATCTCAGGTGTGAGATAGCAGAAATTTTTATATTAGAACTAGTCTTTAAGATTAACATTTCGCGAGTTACGCAACAATTGTTGTTCTTAGCTACCTGAAAAAATCTCTCGTTACATTTTCTCGAAAGCAACATGACGCTTTCTCGTGAACTATTAACCTAAGCACGGCCGAAATTAGTCAGTCGTCTGTTCTTCCGACACAGAAAACCCGCACCGTTTACTCCCAATATCAGCCATCAGTGCCCATCGGATATCGGAATATCATCGATCAGTGCCCATTTTTTTGGATACTTTGTGCCATCATTGTACTGTGGATATTATCGTGAACGTAATCATCATCGGAACAAGTCTCAACGCTCATCGGACAATTATCAACCAACAAACAACCAATTTTTTGCCTACGAGAACAGCCATATTATCCCCAGGTATTTATGCAACTCGCGCTCGTTCTGTAAACTTTCTCTCTCCGCGACATAACCTTAGAATTCTGTATCGTACCTAATGAACATTTTTTAAATTAAATCTTTGTTACGTTTGGTTTGTAGCGCGAGTCACTTCCTTATGTTGTCTCTCGATCCGACATTACGAATCCGTCTGTCCACTTACGGGACTGCTCGCGAGACGGTGTGACGCAATAAGTGCCGTTTCGGTTTCCGTGTTCCGATAAACACGGTGGTGTCAATCCTGACAGGGCACCAAAGAGGTGCCGACTCGTAAGGTCATATCAGGTCTCCCAGCGCAGTAGGCTGCAACCTTGACCGCTCGGCCATCAGACTAATATTGTAGGGTTATTTCATATTATGTGCACTACTTTACATTACTATAAATTGTATCATAATGTTTATGCTAATATTTATAATATAAGAATGCATTTCAATAAATCTAAATTTTTTCCTTTTTTTCAAAAATTTTGTTATTTTCAAATTTTTTACTTATTCAAATTTTACCTCAAGCATCATTCCCTTCCTGTTATTTTTAACTAATACTTTCACAATAAATTTTAAAACCGATCACACCATTTTGAATTTATTTAAAACGTCATCGCTATTTATTTTTCAACAGGGGAATAAGTGAAAAATGGATTTTTCTCGCTTATTTCCTCATATATTACGATATTTTTTTCGCGTCTTCTGTTCAGTTTTCATTTAGTCTTTTATTCTTCTATTCAGGTTCTATTCAGTCTTCTATTCAGGTTCATTTGGAGAATCTGACCTTGTTGGCTTTTTTCTGAAATACGTTGCCTGATTGTTAGATAAAGCAGGGAAATGATGTTTTTGGGAAATCTTGAGTGTTCAGGGACAAAGACCGCTTGCCACTGATGGGCCCTTAAATTACTGAAAACTATTTAGCTAATATACAAGTAATTGCTCGGACAGTTTTGGTAGTGACAAACTCAATATTTTTTAGGATATTAATTAATTAAAAATAGTCTTGCCAAATTTTTTCCAAATAGGTAAAACTGTTTGGTTTGGTTTAATGTCATGACTTGGTGAATTTATTGACACTTGACAAATAATTCCATCATCAACTTTTAATCCATATAGATACGCGTTTCTGGCTTTCTCCCCTTTTCAGTCTGTTACATAGGTTGTATCTTGTGGACATCTGTCAAACACATTCCGCACTACTTCTTCCCACTCTCCTTCCCTTTCCTTCCAACATGACGGCATTCCCTACATCCTCTCAACGTAAAACATCTCACTCTCAGAGTGCCACACACAGCCCTATCTGCGACTGTATAAAGATTTTATTTTAACCGTTGTAGCCAGTTTTTATGAATTTCTATGCTTAGATTCTTGTTAATAATATTGTTGTCTGTAGTAATTTCGTAGCTTTGCTTAAATTTTTTTAGGTACTAATTTTTTCCCATGTGTACTATTATAACATCATTCTTATCTATTTTGCAGTTACGAGTTGTGCAATGTTCGTAAAAACAGAGTTGATTCTATTATATTTGAAATCCGCGATGTGTTCTTTTAATCTTGTTTTTAATCTTCGTTTTGTATGCTTTTGGTGGTTCGTATGGGCAAAGTATTGTATAAACGACTTCAGTACTGTTGTATTTATTTGGTTGTTTATTTATGCCAGGTTTAGCCTTCCTGATTTTATTTTGCAAGTTGTTATAAGTTGGAGCTAGTTTTATATTTATTTTATCGAAACTTTTATTTATCTGTTCAAAGAAGCCACGAATGTAGGGAAAGGATATGTCTTACTCTGTTTTTTATTTTTGTTTCCTTTATTTTCCAGCGTTTTATTGTTGATTTTACTTTCCCAGTTTTTATTTTTCGTTGTGGATAGCTGTTTAATAGGAATTTAGTTCGCAGTTCATTGAGATGTTTTTTCTTCTTCTGTAGTGAGCTTGTTCTGTTCAAGGTTTATTCATACTC
The DNA here is from genome assembly GCF_000671375.1 of Centruroides sculpturatus. Classification (NCBI taxonomy): domain Eukaryota; kingdom Metazoa; phylum Arthropoda; class Arachnida; order Scorpiones; family Buthidae; genus Centruroides; species Centruroides sculpturatus. The sequence continues at coordinate 22,494 of NW_019386431.1, read as the reverse complement.
CAAGTTGAATATGTTTTCTTTTATGTACTGTGAGATATTTGAATTGTAGTTTAACACCTTTTTAATCTCGCATGGCTTTGTTTATAACTCGAATTCAATGTTTTTTGCCTTTCTGGTTACTTTAATGTCGTAGTAATTTATCTCCGTGTTTGCCTCATTGTCTAGCTTAAATTTAATATTATCGTTAAATTGGTTAATTTTTTTCTTTTACTTTCTCTAATTTTTTTTATTTTGTAGTCATATAGTATAATTATGTCATTCAGATATCGTTTATAAAACTTTATGCCTGTGAATTTTTTGATTGCTTCATCTGTATCTACCATAACTTCTGCTAGCTTCGGGCCTTTGATCCCATGCTTATGCCTGTTTGTTGTATTTAAAACTTTTTGTTGACTTCGAAATAATTACTCCTGTATACGAATTCAATTAAATCAATTTTTTTCTTCTTTTGTTTCAATCTATCAATATTTTAGTGCACTTTCTATTAGATTACAGGTTATTGAAGGGTACATGTTTGCTATATCTAGTCTTGTAAGTCTGTAACTTTTGTTCATCGTTATATTTTTCATATCACACAAGGATAAAAACAGCGTAAGACACATATCCTTTCTCTACATTCGTGGCATCTTTGAACAGGTAAATATAAGTTTCGATAAAATAAATATAAAACTGGTTTCAACTTATAACAACTTGCAAAAAAAAATCCGGAAGGCTAAACCTGGCATAAATAAAAACAACCAGATAAATAAAACACTACTGAAGTCGTTTATATAATACCTTGCACATGTGAACAACCAGAAGCATACGTTGGAGAAACAAAACTAAGATTAGAAACAAGATTAAAAAAACACATCTCAAATTTCAAATATAATAGAATTAACTCCGTTTTTTACGAACATTGCACAACTCATAACTGCAAAATAAATAAAAATGTCATTATAATAATACAGAAAAAAAATTGGTACTAAAGAAAATTTAAGCAAAGGTACGAAATTACTACAGTCAAAAATAATATTAGAAAGATTTTAAGCATAGAAATTCATAAAAACTGGCTACAACTATTAAAATAGAATCTTTATACTGTCGCAGTTGGGGCCATGTGTGGCACTCTGAAAGTGAAATGTGTCACGATGAGAGAATGAAGGGGATGCCGTCATGTCGGAAGGAAAGGGAGAGTGGGAAGAAGTAGTGCGGAATGTGTTTGACAGATGTCCACAAGATACAACCTATGTAACAGCCTGAAGAGGAGCGAAAGCCCGAAACGCGTATCTATATGGATGAAAAGTTGATAATGAAGTTATTTATCATATGTCAATAAATTCACCAAGTCGTGACATTGAACCAAGCAAAAGAAGAAGAAGAAGAAGACACGGTAACGACAAATAAATAAAACAAGGTATACATCTGTTGAACCCTTTAATTAATAAAATTTTTCAGGGATACATGAGGTGATAATAACAAAGATTTTTGTGGATTTACAGTCATTGATGAAAATAGAGAAAATATAATTACCGGTAATTCAAATAGACGAAAATTAAGATAGCTACTTTTCTTTAATAAATTAAGAATTTGAAATTGGCTGGCTTTGCAGGCAAACCGAGCGCTCTGAGAGATCCAGACGGGTCAAAGAAAAGCCAGGATTTTTTATGAAGTAGTTCGTTTAGATATGTCGAATCTGTCTTTCACCACCCGGCCTATGTCACTGCAGGCCTGGCTGAACCCATAATAGACTTGCTAAAAGGCAATCTTACCCCTTTATTTACCAACACGAGTTAGAGTTAAAGTTAAATCTCGAGTTAACCAAACAACATCCGCTTTACTTTTAGTACGTGAACGCTCATTGATTGACTTTCAACTAATTCTAACTCGTGTTTGTGAATACAGGGGTAGTGCCCAAATTGCAGAAAAAGCAATAGAAAAAAATACATTTAGAATTATGACAGTGATTTCAAACATACAGATATTAATTAATTTTAATAATAAGCAAGCAGATAGAGCATAACAATATTTTTTATCACTACAAAAAGTATGATAGAGACATAATAATAAATATGTGTCTACACATTATATATAGTCGACCCCCCATATAACACTGCTATTTTTTGCATTTTATATTAATTCCATGTGGTACGAGTCACTTAGTTTTTTCAAATACAGTACGTGAGCCATTTACAGCCCGGCACACGTATTTGTAAAATCTAAGTGACTCGTACAACATGAAATTCATATAAAATGACAAAATTAACAGTGCTATAGGGGGTTGATTGTAGTTGCTATTCTGACAATAAATCAAGTGAAATAACATGTTAAAATAACATCAGACACAAAGAAGTTACAATAACTGAGAAAGAAAAAAAACAGTTTATGAAAGAATTACTAAAGTAACTAGATTAAAGTAGATTCCAAAGATAAAAAAAAATTATTTCGAAAAATAAATGCGTACATTTATATCTGATTTATTTCAGTCCCTTTCTGTGGATTTAAACGGATCGTGGTCATTTCATATGCGATAAGTACATAATATATACAGTAGAGCATCGATTATCCCACTCAATTGGGGACTCAGATTGGTTGGATAACTGAAAAAATCGGATGACCAAAATGAATGAAAAAAATACATTATCAGTATAGTATAGTAAAATATCCCATGGAATTAGTATATTAGTATATCGCTATTAAACAACTTTGCGTTGAATTTTCATCGATGTTAAGCATAACAAATGTTTTTAAAATAATAATCGTCGCTATTGTATCGTTAAAAATTATTTTTAAATTATTTTACTGCTCACAAAATAAACAACCACTCAGAATTAGAAAATTAAGTCTCGTTTAAATACTAGCCGCTCTTGAATGGTCGAGCCATGTTGCCAGCTAAAACACGCAAAAATTAAAAAAATAATATTAAAGTAGACAAGACACAGCCAAATATTGTAGTGCCACATCACTTGCAAACATTTGAAATTTGCCGACTAAAACGGTCAATTAACGAATGTGACGGTTAATCGGGAGTCGGATAATCGATGCCATACTGTATGTATATAAATGTTTGTTTGTTTGTTCGCTATACATATCTAGTCTGTTTGATCAATTGCTACAAAACTAAACATATTGTTTTTTGAAATGAGAGAAAGACATACCATGTCGTTCTCTCATTTCAAATTATCGATAGAATTTTTATATATTGATTAATTTTTTTCTGCATTAAACTGCTTTACATGTATAATACATGCTAGCTTGAATGTAGCGCCATCTATCGGAAAAAAATTAAACAAAATAATTCACTTATTATAGTTATTAAAAAATATAATCTAAAAAAAATATATATTACATTGATTGAATAATTGCGTCAATAACACAGCGAAAAATCAATGCACCATTGTCCCATTATTGTGACAGTAGCACATAGCACTTGCCAACATGGAGTGTAGTAGTGTTTTGCCTTTGTAGTGCATTCTATTTCTGTTAGCAATACAGAGGTGCTAGTTATGTATGTAACTTTGTTTTTGGGAAAACATTTAAACTGAAATAAAGTGACTTCAAGTACAAATTAGAAGTTGTTATATAGTTAAACTGTCTGTTCACTCTTATGACTTCCATGTGCCAACTTATATGTAATTCCTTTCTCGAAATTAATTATGAAAGACAGAGACAGATAGGCGATATAGGAAATTTATAGATCTACAACTGTTTTCAAATTGCATTTAATTAATTTTTCTATAGACTCAATATTTAAAAAGAACGTGCATCTCATATAGTTGATATAATCTGTTGCCAAAATTTAAAACTTTATTATCACATAAACGCAATTATTTTAGTATTTTTATGAAATTTTTCTTTACTTACCCAAGTTATACGAAGTCTTTAGGATATGTGCAAAGCTATCAAATTCTATTGAACACTGATCCCTTTTGAAATTTTAATTAACTCCTTATTCTATGAACGAATATTACTATAATCGACTATAATAAGCGAATAATTAATTCCCCCCGCGATTAAGTAATTATCCGGAAGTGATGTGTTTCGTGTCAAAATTTACTGCTAGACGTTTTTCATAAGACATTTTCTAGTCTTATTAAATTCGTTTAACATAAAACTTAGCAATAAATAAATATAAAAATTGAAGAAAAATGCAAATTTTGAACGTTTGTTTATGTTCTAGCTCCAAAGACATGATTTTAAAATGACGAGGCAGTTGGCAGGGGAAACGTGACAAAACTCGTCTGAGTGAACGCTAACTTATCACTGTAATATGTCTCGTTATAAAAAGTACGAATAAGAATTTAAAAGGCGTTTAAACAAGAATAGTAAAAACCACTTAACGGCAAAAGGTCTCCCATACAATTGTCATAGGAAGGTAGAGTTTCGCTAGATTATTTATTGCCTGAAGAAGAGAACAGTGACCTCATTCTTCGAATTAGAGACAGCCTACTGGACAATGGCGAATCCAAGTTTAAATCGCCCCACAACTCTTTTTTATGATTTTAATCGAGGTAATAAGTTTTAATCAGTTGATATGAAGTACTTTGCAGTTTAATGGAAATACAAAGAAGAATACATGGCGTTATGACACTAACCAGTGTAGCTAGAATCTTGTATTTGAATACGTCTTTACGGTCAATAAATTACAGTTTGTAGCGAACAGAATTACATAGACTCTGAAAGATATAAAGCACAATTCAGAAATTAATAAAAACATAACTATGGAAGCTGAATCATCTGTAAGTCAGTCATTAGAATTCACTCGCGTGTGCCCTCATTCAGCGCGAAACAAATTAATATAACTATGCAGCATACAATGTATTCCTGTATATCTAATGTATAAACTATATTAATGATACAAACAGGTTACAGTTCTCAATATCGTGCCTAAGACTACTGACATTTCGCATTTTATTTTATTAATTATAAAGTTTTCTTAATTTATATTTATTTAATTTGCAATTAATTTACTTAATTTTATATATAAAATCGCAATTATGATGAAAATTTCGTATAAGCAACCCGGAAAAACGTGTAATAATCTAGAAATATTTTTCAGAAGTGACGAAGGTTATAAGGAAAGGAAAAAACTATTGTTGCCCGCCTTTCGCCCAAAAGTATTGCATTCATTTATTCCAATAATCGAGAAGAATGCCAGAAAATTAGTTCAGGTGTTGATGGAAAACGAGAAAGTTTTCGTAGTACCTGTTGTTAAACTGTGCGGATTTAATATTTTGTATGGTATGCAGAATACATTTTATTTTCTGTCTGATTAATGTATGAAGTATTTTATAAATTAAACTTTGATTCATTTTCTAGTTATGACACCACAAAAAAATACAAAAATTACTTAAAAATTTAATTATTCTAATCAAGTTTTTTATAGTACGAAAAAAAATGTAAACTTAATTTTATCTAGTTAATAATTACACTAAACATTTACTCAATAATAAATCTAATTAAAAATTTTCCAGATGCACAATCACTGGAGTTATAAAAGTGATATTTGGTCTTACATAATATTTCTAAATCGATAAATTTTTATGATTATACTTTCCATATTTTACGATCGTACACTGCTTCATTTCAGAATTTAACAACCCACAGTCGAAAAATTATCATTCATGTCATTTACACAATACATTTTTAAGTTAAAAATAATGTAAATGCAAAAAAAAGTACTTGGTTCTTATTTAGTTCATTGACATATTGATTGGACATTTCTTTCAATTTTTTTTTTTTAGCCATATTCAGTGATTTATGTTTTCAACATGATTGCACTTTCATGATTCCCCATACTTACTTAGAATGTTGAAGTGCAAGTTGAAAAATCCCCACTCAAGAATATTGCATAAATCATAACTTTTATTATTTTAATAAAATATTTTTAAATGTTATTAAGTTTTAAAAACTTAAACATAACTTCTTAGAAAACAATAAAAAGTATTTTTTTTTCAATGATTCAACTGAATAATTCGATCGTAGAAACTTATTACACAGTAGAGAAAGTAATAAAATTAAAATTGAAAATAATTTAAGGTATTTTTCAAACATTTCTCTNATTATTAATATATAAAATTTATTTCAGATACAATTCTTGGAGTTAAAGAGAATTCTACTTTCAGAGAAAAAAGTTCTTACTATGAGAAATTGATAAACGCGTAAGTATTTACTTCGAGATGTTGTTTTTAATTGATGAAGGTTTTAATTATTAATCCCGGTTTTAAATATTAAAACCGGGAAAAAATACAAATTTTAAATAGGCTATTTTCGATTTGTTGTTTTAGCTTTCACTTATATAAAATATATTCTATTGCAACAAGTAACTCGACTCGAATTTCTCTCATTTGATTTCTACTTTTTGCAACATAACTGTGGTAAGCAATTGTATTTTCGCTACATGTGTGAAGACATACTAAGAAACTGTTTATGCAAGTCATACTTCCTGAAAATAATAATGCATTCAATTCATTAAATTGGTTGTTGGAATTTATTTGTATAAGCATAGTAAGAGATTCTGTCGTGGCTATAATTTGGCTATGGGAAGGCTGCGGATACATCTTAATTAATTAAAAAATCATCTCTGTTAGGTGGCGTTGATCGAAGCACGAGNTAGATATATTATAATTCTTCCACAAAATAATGCTAATTTAATGATTTGATTTATTTCAAATAACAAAATGAGTTTAAAACTTATTACCTCGTTATAGATACTTAATAATAATTACATATGCTTAATTAATATTGGAAAAAATTGCCAAATAACAATTATTTAATAATGTTTCATTAATAATTAACAATAGCCTCATCTGTGTTTATCATAATTATTTTTATTTTGAATAAATTTCACTAATTGAACGTAATTTTATTCAATTGTCAGTCGTTAAGTTTTGCATTTGTAAAAATTACCAATCATTATCTGTAACTAATAATGTCTGATAAATTAAAAGTAATAGTATAATTAAATTATTCCATGGTTATATAATTCGTTTATTGTTGCTTGTTTCATTAATTTTTAATATTTTAAATTAAATTAAGTTTTAAAAACTTAAACATAACTTCTTAGAAAACAATAAAAAGTATTTTTTTTTCAATGATTCAACTGAATAATTCGATCGTAGAAACTTNCGACCAAAGTTAAATCTGTTCGTCAAAGACGATTTTTTGTATATGTGAATCCGCCGCACCCAATCCCTGGCCAAATTAGGCGGGGAATCTGTCGTGGCTATAATTTGGCTATGGGAAGGCTGCGGATACATCTTAATTAATTAAAAAATCATCTCTGTTAGGTGGTGTTGATCGAAGCACGAGGTGTGCTTACCTTTAATGTAGAGCTTGTTAATTAAACCCTTTTCGTTAGAAATAAAGCTGTTTTGTTGTCAAAGGATTGGATTAATTGTGAATACTGATATTCCAGCATGAGAAATTAACTCAACAGATTCCACCTTTCCTTCTCTACTTATGGTAGCTACACTATACATTGTCATCAACTTAGCTATGCATAAGAAAATCCTTAATAGTATGAATATTTTCATCTGTCTATTCAGCGAAGTTAACGGCACATTCAAGATATTCGAATTTTTCGTTTTCATTCAATCACTTTTCAGATCTATGTAGAATGCGCTTATAGTTATTTTGGTCAGCTTCTGAGCACGCGAATCTCACAAATGTTGTGCTATTCTAAGGGACCGAGAAGACTCGTTCAACTTGAAAGTATTATTAAACAGATTAAAGTGCAATTATTTTTCCTCAGCAAGAATAACATTTGATTTAAGAAATTTTTTTATTCTTCTTTATCAAATCTTTGTCTACTCACACATTTGTTTGGTGAATTTGTCGTAAGTTTGCTACGGTACACATTGAAAGTCAATTTTCGAACACTGATTTTATGGATCTATGAACCAAGTCTAGACATTGATTTTTTTCTAATTTGTATATTTTGTTTTTTGTTTCGAGATATAAAAAGACAAAATACAATGCTAAAAATCTCGAACAATATTCATGTATGATTTCACTGGAATCAGTAATAGATGCAAAAAATGGTGTGTCATTTATTAACCGGAATCGCCCCTGCAGTTCACCGTACCAAACAAGAAAACAGCTTATCGCAGTAATTGGATTATTGTGATAGATTGTTACTTTTTTGTATACAGCAACGTCAAAAGTGTGCGATCTGCCGAAGGATGCTTTTTGTCATAACATTCTATGCGAAATTGCCCCTAGATGTTTCAAACGCAATGAAACCCCAAAAAATTCCACGTGACAATTATGTTTGCCAGACGGAAACCGTGAGCCAACTATCAGTTTACGATAGTTTTAGCCACTTGGCACTGGTGAGTTTTCGATCTAATCTGTTTTTTTTTCTTAAGTTACAGCAATGCAACACTCTAACATTCCTCCGAGGTATCATCTTTCTAAAAGTCATTTTAAAGATAAGTAGCCCTATTCGGGCATAAAAGATGGAAACCCGGAAAACACGTGGTCAGTCTGTCCTGGAAACGTTCAAACACGCGACCAAAATCTTGGTTTTCAGGGAACAAAACCGTTTGGCCACTAGTGGGCCGATGTCGGTTTAATAGATGTACGTACGAAGACCATCTTATCCATGATAATCAATTTGGCTTCACACCTCAAAAATCATCTGCTGATGCCTTATGCTTTGCCGTTGCTTGCATTAATCATCTATTAGAAAGCAATAATTACGTCTTGGCTATCAGTCTCGATATCGCCAAGGCATTCGATTCTGCCTAATAACATCTAATATTAAATAACCTCCAAAAGTTGAACCGCCCTGCCAATATATTCTATATTATTAAGGATTTCCGAAATGACCTCACCGCTACACTTCAATGTGGGGGGCACACAGTTTCTCGCAAAGTTGTCCGCGGTTGCCCGCAGAGCTCGGTATGTGGTCCCATTCTATGGAACGTTCTGTTTAATCTCTTTTTTACTCAAGACTTCGGACAACATAATATGATAGCTTACGCTGATGATGTTTTGGTACTTATTGGTGGTCAATCTCGTTCAGCACTTGAGCAGCATGGTAATATTATTCTTAATAACATTGTAACCTGGGGAAATCAACATAAATTGGATTTTAATCTTAACTAGACTAAGTTTATGGTATTTAATAAACCTGGCCATCAAAACCTTTACTTCCGTTCTCCTTGCATTAAAATGGGTGGTCTTACCATAAAAGTAGATAAAACTATTAAATATTTGGGCGTGATCTTGGACCACCGCCTCTTGTGGAATTCACATATTGAATACATAACTCAACGTACAGGAAAAATCTTTAACGCTTTTGCAAGTATTGCGAGAGGTCGTTGGGGACTTGCCACTGAGGCGATGGATGCAATTTATAATCAGATTTATATTCCAATCATTACTTACGCTTGTGGAATTTGGGGAGGTAATGTTTGTAAGACTCATATAAAGCGTAAACTTATTTAGTCACAACATAGAGCTCTTATTCAAATCACCAAGGTCTACAATACCACGCCCAATATCTTTATTCAAGTTGTGGCTAAGAAAGCCCCTATTGATCTTATCATCATATCCTATTTTAAACAATGGCAAATAAAGCATGGCCTTGATGTTTATACTAGCAACCAACAAATAAGTCATACCGACTTGGAACAAGAAATTTTTTTTGCCATTTATACACAATCTTTGGCGCTTTCGTCCACACCGTCAATCGACTTCGAGCAACCCTCTTACAACGATTACAAAATCTTTACGGATGGTTCGAAAATAGATATAAAGGTTGGTTGTAGTTATGTTGTTTACCAGAACGGGCATGAGATTGCTCTGGGCTAGTTCAGATTGAGTGAAAAATGCACTATTTTTCAAGCAGAACTCTATGCCTTGAAAATGGCCATTACTTGGGCTAACAATGTCCAACATAAATAAATAGCTGTCATTACTGATAGCTGTTCCTGTATTGCAATCCTTCGTAAAGGATCCTTTCACCCAATCGTTTATGACATTAACACTTTCATTTCCAAGTCTTCCAATCGATATTATATTTACTGGACTCGTGCACATATAGGTACCCGTGGTAACGAAAGAGCTGATGCCTTAGCTAAGGCAGCTTCCAACAATAATAGTCTTAAATTAATATCTCTTATGATAAAATCAGCACAAATACTCTCAAAACAATTCTCTGGCAGGATCTCCTATTAACTTGGCAAAACACCTGGGACCAACATAACTACCCTATTACTCATAGATTTATAACTTGTATCAAGACCTTTCTTACATACAAATGGTAAAGACCTAATAGTTTTGTTACGCAATTTCTCACCGGCCATGGACGCTTTCAATCTTATCTAGCGAGATTTGTTAACGCAACCAGATCAATATGCTCTCTGTGTGGTGTTACAGATAGTAATGTGCACTACATTTATGAGTGCCCTATGCTTAATTTGGAGCGACATATACTGCTTACCACTATTAATTCACATGGCCACAACTGGTCTGACTATGACACAATCCTTTGTGAAAAAGACTCATATGAGACCTTTTTCGACTTAATCACCACATACTTTGCACGTACTACAGTCAGTGGCTTTTATTCAGCTTTGTACTCAATCACTCTCTTGACAGCCATAATGTTACACATTATCAGCCTTAAGATGTCTAGAATACGTTTAGTTTATCCTGATTATTCAGTAGTTATTCTCTACCGAAGTATACTGTTTACATGCACCAAGCACAATATCGAGACACCGCTCGATCGTCAGTGATTTCTCTTCATTGCATTATATCCGTTTTTTTACACGGTTTGCAGAGATGACACCTTAGGATATAGGTTTCATCCTGCCGCATTCCCAAACGTACTTAAACAAACAAATGTTTGTGAAACCGTTAGTGGAGTACCTTGAAATCTCAACTGTGTTTTTGCAGCATGGGCGCAACTTGCGCCAATTTAACTCTTAACAATAGAATCTTGAGGAACTTTCTCATTAACCTTATTCTTATTTTTGTGCATGTTATCTAAGTGGTAGCAGGTCCACTTCAACTACTAGAAAAAAAAATTATGACCTGACTTTTGTAGTTCAACAATACACTTAAATTGTGAAGTGATAGTGAAGAACGAAAACAAGGAATGGACGTAGGACAAAAGAAAGAGAGGAAAGGAAAAAAAGGGAAATGAAAGGGAAAAAGTTATATGAAAAAGTGACAACTTGAATGTAAGAAATAACATGAAAGGATTTGAAAGAAAATAAAAGAACATGAAAGATGTAGAAAAGAAACGACAGAATTCAAAAACAAAAACTTTTTGAGACTTCTCAGAACCTTTCTGTCGCATAGTGTATCTTTAGGTGGGCTACCACAATGTCGCGACGTTTTTGTTTTGTGTGTATTGTTTTATATTATTCTTGTAATTTGTAAATGTTTTATCATTTCTTATTTGTTAATCTTAATTGTTAATCTTAATTTTATTTATTTTTTTTCTATATAATATTTCAATTATATTTATTCACTGTATTCACTTTCTTTGTTTCTGGATTCACTTGGCTGTGTGTAAACGGCGCCAGGTATGTACTAATTTTTTGTATGTTTCATTAAAAGAATCTGAATCTGCATCTGAGAAGAGAACGAGTTTCAATTTTTAAATAAACACTATGGTTTCTCTCTTACACGTTATGCATCTGATGTGACTTATACCAAGAACTTGAAATTATTTTTTCTATCAATAACCTATGTTAGGTACACTTGATATGATGCTTAGAATGGTTTTTTATTGAGAGACTCTTGCAAATCGTCAGCAAGCTACGAATTTAAATCCTTATATTATCTGGATTTGCATCTTTTCTCAATTCATAATTATAAGAATTCATCATTATCACAGTGCCAGGCTGCAATTTTTCGTCACAATGTTTTTCAATTTTGGTAGTGTTTTGAACCCATAAATCATATTATTCCTGTTAAGAATAGAATTATGCCATTTATCTATCTCCGTTTAGAGGAAAATATTTGAATTCAGACACCCGTTGCAAACCGGATATTTTTATATACTTAATTGGGACGTCCTTCTTATATACTTTTAAATTTAGTCTGTATATTCATCTGTGTAACATTCTTCTGTATATTAAGAAAGGAAAGACAGACATCAGACGAACGTTAGTGAGATTTTATACCTTTGAGAAATTATTTATTGTAACGTCACAATTCAATTCTAGAATTTATAATCATATTCGTAATTTATTTAGTAAAAAATATATGGTCTTTACCCAAACTGATAGTGACTTGCCTCTGTAACCCATACTTATTTCGTTATCAATGATGTTGTTCCGGATATTTATCTAACATTTTTCAGTAGAAAATATTTGAATTAAAACAACATGACTTCCGGTTAGCATCTGTAGTTCTTATTTAGTAAATTGGGGCATTCTGATTTTCAAGAGGTTTGTATCTTCTGTCAGCTATTAACTACCTATCTCTGTTTTCGAGATTAAGAAAAGACAAACTGACAAACGGACAACGATGTAAATTTACAAATTTAAATTTTTTCAAATTGCAGCAAATCAGTTTTTGAAAATTTCAGCCGAATAAATGTTTATATTATCTCAATTTCAAAATTTTTGAACTTTTCATATAAAAATTTCACATTTGAACATGCGACGTTTTATGAATTATTTATTTCTTAGAACATTTAAGCCTGTACTTGATAGATCAACTAATTATTTGATGTCGTTCGACTGCTTATTTTATTTAACACCAAAAGGAAGAGAATTTAGATCAAACAAGGAAACTTTAAGGAAATTAACAAAAGAGGTTCGTAAAAATTTCCCGCTATCTAATAATAATTACACAAAAAAATTTTTTAACTTCAGTTCTGTTTCTAGATAATTGCTGAAAAAATTCGACTACGTGAAGACGAAGAAAGCACGATCGAAATTAATGGAAATCGAAAATCTCTGTTGGACTTTCTGTTGTATGCTAGAGATAAAAATCCAGAACTGTCCATTGAGAGCATTTGCGAAGAGATCGAATTTTTTCTTGGCGCTGTAAGTATAGTATATATTTCTTTTTATTTGACATTTCAAATCCACGAATACAATTATCTGGTACGATATTTCTTCGTAAATAATTAGGAAACTGCCCTCGCTTATATTATGTGTAACTAAACAAAAGCTTAGTAGATTTTTTAAAATTTATTACATTTTGCAGACTGTGAGCACAGTAGTAAAATTATTGATAAGCCATGTATAATTTATAGATCGCTGTTCAGGTACTCATTATAATATACAGTAGACCTTCCTATAATGCTTAGATACGTTCCACGCTAATCGAATTTTACGTTGTAGGAATGATTAAATACATGAGCCAATCGCAGCCCGATAGGTGGGAACTTTACGGACTAAGGCTGTTCGAAAGGTTTTCTTCTATAAAATTAACCGATTCTAGACTAATTACACTCAACATCTCCAAAACACGAATAATTTTTTGGGAATAATCCGTATAAACTATGCTATAAACAAAAAATTATAGGATTACTTACCGAGTGTGTACCGTTCGACTACGCCGTTGCTTAAAGCTGGTTTTC
>NW_019386431.1:0-8030 GCF_000671375.1 Centruroides sculpturatus | reverse complement strand
CTCTCTTTGCAAACACTGAATTCACATTTTGCATACAATTGTTTTAAAATACCTGTTTTAGTATCAAGTTTATAAAAGCCATCCTTTGTTTTACTAAGAACCACAGCTAAAATTGAACGTGCATCAGTTTTTGCATCAATCTTCTAATTTTTCAAGGTCTTCTTCAGTTTTTATCGAATGTAATACACTTTGTGGTATAATCGAAGAAGACTGGAAGAGTAGAAAAATTAGAAGATTCACAAGAGACTGTGATTATGAAATCACAGTCAAATCTTACTCAAGAGGACATTCCGTTATCCCCTGCTTCTACAGAATCTCCTATAGAAATACAAGAATTTATCGATAGTAATTTTAAACTGTTTTCTATACCGTTGATTGATGATACAGTTACGAAGTATATTCATTTACCCTGCACCTCCAAGGAATTACCTCTGCAAGTTGAAGAAGTCATCACTGAGTTCAGCAGAACTCAGTGATGACTTCAGATCTCAACTTCAGCAGAATCGCCATCACAGTTTCGTACAGAGCCTGTAAAGAGCACTATACAAGACATAGTCTGTATTGTTTGCTCAAAAGCAGCATCAAGTGCTCACAAGTGTAAATCAAGTGATATGTTTGTTCACGCAGTTTGTGGTGAAGTAGATCCTAAAGAGGAAGGGTATGGTAAAAATGTATTGTGCATCATCTGTAAAAAGAATATGGATCAGAAAATACAGAGTGATGAAGCCAAGAAATGTTTAGAAAAGCAAGCAAAGAAAATGTTAGCAGTTTCTAATGCAAAGCACCCAAACGTCGATGAAGGTTTCGCTGTGAGAATTAAAGTACCCGAAGAAGACAGAGCAAAAACTGATGCACGTTCAATTTTAGCTGTGGTTCTTAGTAAAACAGAGGATGGCTTTTATAAACTTGATACTAAAACAGGTATTTTAAAACAATTGTATGCAAAATCTGAATTCAGTGTTTGCAAAGAGAGATTTTTAACGAAAGAAGATGGATGTCCCTGCTGTAGAAATATCTTTACGTCAAACAGCAATAAAACAATCCCTTGGTACTGGGCAGGGTTTCAGAAAATGTGACTGCAAATCTAAATGTACCACAAATAGGCGTGCTCGTCGCAAAAACCAATCGCTATGTAATTCAAAGTGTCACCAATCTTTAGATTGCACTAATAAGTAAGTACAATTTTATCATATGTTTTGCAAATTCATTTCCCTAATTGTAATAATATATTAAACCTTTTGATTTTTGTATTAAAGTTTTTTAATTGATTGATGATTGATTCAATCAACTAATTTGTTGATTGTTTGATTGTATTAACTTTAGATATTGAAAATTAAATAAATAACATTATGTTAATTTAAGCGTACAGAAAACAACGTTGCTGTTGTTCCAGCAAAGATCTTATTTTCACTTTACCGAGTGCCTAGTAGGTAATTCGCAGATTACCTAGATAATCTGCAGATTACCTAGGTAATTTGAGAAATGGAATATTTTCGCAGCTTTAACGGATCACTCTAGTTAATCTGCAGATTAGCTAGGTAATGTGAATATTAACAGATTTCGAGCTTTAGCGGTAACATATATAATACTGTACAGACGAAAGCAAACTCAATTTAGCCGCTCCATAGCGTGGCGCAGGGCGGAGAAAAGTAGTTCGGCTGCTCATCCACTATTGGTCCAGATTCTATCAATCTTGTCGCGAAACGACGTTTTAGGAGCTACTTTATACGAATGTTGCTACAATTTTTTTGCTACGTTATAGGAATTGTCGTTATAGGAACGCACGTTGTAGGGGGTCGACTGTACGTAGTTCTCGTTTATTGAAGTGATGCAAAATAAATTAATCTTTTATTAATTTTAAAAATATGTTGATAAATTTAATATATAAAGATGGTGTGATCCTTGATATATTTAAATGCGAAGCAGTCCCAAAGATTAAGATGTGGAGAGTATGCGCTTCAGTCAACCTTTCTTTATAATGTCAAGCAATTATATTTAACTCATTATAACACTAACAATACTGAATAATCATTAAACTAGATAAATATTGTTTGTAATATAAATGTCTAATAAAACAGATCTTATTAATAAGACTTATTGTACTGGTATTCAGTTTCTGCAATTGAGGAAAACTTATTCACAGAAAACAAACAATCTGTAATACCAGGTGAACAATAAAGATTGTTTGTTTTCTCTGAGTGTTTTTCAATTACAGAAATCGAANTGTCTAATAAAACAGATCTTATTAATAAGACTTATTGTACTGGTATTCAGTTTCTGCAATTGAGGAAAACTTATTCACAGAAAACAAACAATCTGTAATACCAGGTGAACAATAAAGATTGTTTGTTTTCTCTGAGTGTTTTTCAATTACAGAAATCGAACACTAGTACAATAGGTTTTATTAGGAAGATCTGTTTTAGTATTCAGTTATGTCCTATTTTATACAGTTTGTTATATAAAGGCATATGATTTAATATGAATTAACAGATAGATATTATTTGCACCATGCTTTTACAGAGTCATTCTTAATATAAGAGAAAATTTCAAAGACATTCGTTTAAATAATTTTAACTATAAAAAAAAACATACAAACGTGTGATCTGAACGGCATTGTTGAAATATTGATCACTTAAAAATTACTACCGTCAACTGTCATATTGTATTCTGTCTTCGCCGCATTTATTAGTACATGCGCTCGCAAATAAAGAGAATGTATCGACTTATTTCACAGGATGCAACAATATGATTTCGTGTCTGTCTACGATATCATTAGAGAACCATATTAGTCGTTTTATAATTTAAAATTTATGACGTTTTAACACATGTTTATAGGCTTCTTATTGTTGAAATTATGCGAAAAATTACTTCTTTGAATATTATTCTTATAACATCATACACATACAATGCGAAAAAGTGAAAATAACATACTTTGTGTTTTACACAAAGTATGTTATTTTCACTTCTTCGCATTATTTATTACACTCTTTCCTTGTTCGAATTTATTATCTATGTACTCATTGGCACGATTAATAAAAAAATTTTAATCTGCAGGCGTTAATTTGTATTACACGTAAAAATTTAAAAATATATTAATTTTTTTATATATTAGGCTTACGAAACAACTGCACTAACCGTCACGTGGACGCTATACTTATTAAGTCAACACAAAGACATTCAAAAAAAGGTTCAGCAAGAGTTGGACGCCATATTTGAAAATGATACCGATCGATCTATTGAAAATGAAGATTTATACGAAATGAAGTATTTGGAATGTGTCATAAAGGTTGGCAATTTTTGCGATATTTATGATAACGTGTATATGATATCAGTGTGATTATTATAAGATTAATAATGCATTTAAAACTTTTATACTTTTACTGGTAAATTAATTTTTAAATACTGGCAAACCTTACGCAATCTCAAACGTTATATATGCCCTTAATTCGAATAAGTCAGTATATATTATTATATTTCTGGCATTTTGTAACTGTAAAAACTTTGATGTTGTTTTAAGATTAAATCATACAGCACACAGGCTATAAGCAAGAGTGTCAAGAGAAACAACCTGGGAAATTTGTCTGGAGAAACCTTAGAATTTATACTTGTTTTAGCTCTTAAAATATAACTATATTTTTGCTAACAAAATCTTTTTGTTTAATAAAAGTAGTACGTATTTCATTTGTTTAAAAGAGGTCTGAACATTGGTCCGCTGTATTTCACATTTTCTGCTCACGGCAATTTCAAGTGCTACCTACATCGCTTCCTAAAAAAGGGAAATGGACTTTGCGACTGCCAAGTAAAAGAGAGGGATGACCCTTTCCACATCATATTCACTTGTTCCAAATTCAACCAGTATCTTCAACAACTAAGAGACCTGACTACCCAAAAAGGGCACAACTGGCCTTGCCACCTCAGTGCATTCCTCGAGGACAAGGACACATACACCAATTTCGTCAAATTCATCAACAACCTAAACTTAGCAGACTATCACACCACAATTGCCACTCAAGACAAAATGCCAGCTAACTCTCCGAATAGGCACAGCCAGCCTCCATAACTCCAGGTCCCAAGGACAACAACAAAGTGCCACATTCTTCTAGGACTTAATCTGATTCCTCCATAAGGGAATCAGATTTCTACTTTCTGTTTCTACTTCCTCGTATCACTCTTCAACACCCATCTTTTGCCTTCAATCTTAATGTAAGTCTAATCACGGCGCCAATTATCGTTTAGGTGTATCATCTATCGGTCACTATGTACATACATCATAAATGTAATTTTGCAATTCTTTGTTTTAATAAACAAATCTCAGTCGGCACCCCTCTTCCTCTTCCCCCTTCTTTTCCATTCCATATTCCTTTTATCTTTCCCCTCCTTTCATTACCCCACCTCCAGACCTCTCCTTTTCCTTTCTTCTTATAGGGCTATACCTCTGAGTAAGGCCTTACTCCCCCTTTTACCAACTGTATTCCACATTTCATCCAAAATCTAAACAGTTCTGATCACGAACTGGGATTATCGAAAATAACTAGTTGTTTTATTATAGGCTATTCAACAATTATACTTGTCAAATACGAATACAGTTTCGATATTTACATTATTAAAAATAATTATTTGAAATATTTAATTAATGTAAACATATAACTAATTAAATGCAAATTACAAAATTGACTCTTTTTCTATTTGATAGAGTTTTTGTTGAATTCGAACTGATTTTTCATAGTAGAAAAAAATTAATAGAATCAACTGCAATACCAGAACTACTTTTGGAATAAATTACATTGTATGTGGTGCTATCTTTTATGAGAATATGAGAAATGTTAATTATAATACTTTTAAATATTACACAAAGGCAAAATAAAAATTTTAAGAGTAGTGGTGAGTTATATATAAGAGAAACATTGTAAATGACATTAACGAGTAAACCGTTCTTAAAATCCGACCACACACGAGATACGACACATGACCCTCTTTTATTTTCTCACCCCTCGACCTTTAACCACGAAAATTGCATAGGTTTAATTCCCGTTACATTAAAGCTACCATCCAAATTTCTTCTTTTAATTTTCAGCCTATCTAGAGATATTAAACTAAATAAATTCACATTTTACAAAATTTTTTTCGTGGTGTTTATATTTGGGATCTTGTAGATGTGCAAAACCAGTCGGTGGGCAAATTTTGACACGAATTTAATACTTCGAAACACGTAGAGAAAGTAAAAGTATGTTAAGGAAGTTCTTTCAGATTTCTTTTATTTTCATTACTGTTATCGAATTTCTTCCAAACCTCTAACCTATTTTATGAACAATTATTATAATCGTAAAAGTTTTAAATTATAATTTTGATTATTATAACTTTATCTCAGAAATGTGTATTTTAATATATTCGAATAACGAAATTTATGTTATCTTGTTGTAGGAGACCATGAGGCTTTACCCACCTGCTCCCACAATTTCTAGGAAAATCAAAAAATCTATAAAATTAGGTAAGGAAGAATATTTTTCGATAATATACTTTTTTTTTTTTTTTAATTTCTCTTAATACCGGAACTTTTTTAACTCACGACCAACCGAGTGAGAAACACGATACAGGCGAAATGATATCACAATATTTTAATAACAAGCAATAGTGGTTAAATAAATATAAAAATATTAGAAACAAGTGAGTAAATTTGTGTATTGGAGACAAAAATTTTCATGCACTCTGTATTTCTTCTGATTTCACTATTTTTGGTGTATTCGAGTAGTGTTTGCGTGTCTGTTGTCTTTCCATTATCTGTGTGATTTGTTTCCAAATGTTGAATGTGTTTAACTTTTGTTTCTGGGTAATGTTCAAATTTGAAAATTTAAATACAATTCTGAAATTGAAAATGTAGGACATTCGGAAGTAACAATATATACCGGTATATTCATTACCTTTGTAAAGACAATGTTACTTTCGTCAGTGCCAGAATTCCAAACATCACAAAGAAGGCACTAATGTTTACAAGAGGTACACGAGCAGATGTAAACGTTAGGTTCTTGCTAATAATGTATTTTAATTAATAATTAAACACAAATTTTCGTTCAACAGACTTTTCTCCCATCCTGTGATCGAATATCTATAATAAAGTAGTAACAAGGCATTGGCATTCGTAATTCCAAGTTTCACAAAATTTAGGACTTAGAAAACAATAGATTTATTGTTGATTAAGAAACTAAAAACTCAAAATTTAGCACTATTAGATTTCACTGTATCGAATATGAAATATTTTAATTTTTATTCTTTCAGGAGATAAAGAATATTCCAACGACTGGATATTCGTTGTTTCTATTTTCCATCTTCATCGCAATCCAAATGTCTTCGAAAATCCAAATGTTTTCGATCCTGACAGATTTTCCAAACGCTCACCTTACTCCTACATCCCATTTTCGGCAAGACCCAGGATGTGTCTGGGTGAGGCACTTCAGCATAATAGAAGGTAAATTTATTAGATGTCAAGTTTAATTAAGATATACAATTATTTCTAACAGGGTATTACTTGGCCATGATGAAAATTAAACTGATTTTGGCAAGTATTTTAAGAATGTTGAAGGTAGGATACGTGGAAAAAACGATTCCAATGAAGTTCAGAATTAGTCTTAATCCTAGTCGATCACTCCAACTCCAATTTAAATCAAGAAAACCGTAAATTTTTTCTATAAATGTATACTCATAAATTGTTACCGTTAAAAGCATTTTAATGTTTGGCATTTTATTCGAAATAACAGTGCTTTTGCTTTTTCTATGCAAAATTTCAGAAATATTTGACAAAAGGCGCCGCAGTTAATCTTCAAAGCGAATAAACGTCTCTAAATTTTTTTTTTCATTTTTTTATGTCTCAAGGTACACTGAATACGAAAATTTCAGTGTAAAACTGTGTGAGAAAGGTCATTCCTGATCGACCGCCATTATATGTCTTGTTAAAAATCTATTGATTCCCTAATTGATATCTATAAATATCCAACTACTGATATATAAATGTTTTTGTTATCACCAATTTCTCTTCTAAGTGTTAAAAAGTTGGTGATAACAGAAAAATAATATCTAAATAGAAATATATGCTAGATATAGAATAATACTTATTGCTAAGTGATTAATACATACCCAGGATGTAGAAGTCGAAAACAGTTCACCTGCTACAAGACAACCTCCTACAAATGCCAGAGAAACAAATGTGAGAAAAAATTTGTAATCTGGATCCACGTTGACGAATATCGCAGCATATAAAAGGATGCGCCCTAGATGCATATAAAAACCATACACTACAGGTGTTAGCATTTCTAATTCTTCGTTCGTATTTTTTTGAAATTCCCGTATCTCTATATATTTTCTAAAATATTCTTCTTACTTTTTATTCAAATCTGTATTTGATCATTTCCTATCCGCTGCTTCTTTAGAAAGATTCTTTAGTCTGTTCATTATAATAAAAAGCAGACAGCAAACAATATAGCAAATTGATAAAATATGTGCTTTAACATAAATATATACAAATCTAATGCTGACAAAACAAACGAAAGCTTCGGTGTTTGATCCGTTTTGTTCTTTTTACTTCTGAGTATACAACAATTTACGAGAGAATTGAAATACATAAAAATACGGAGAATGAAACAATAAATAAAGCAATTTGCAGAATTTGCCACTTACCAATGACTCTACATTCTTCCACGTAGCTAGTTTTATAAAAATGCAGAGATGCAGAGAAGGGCAGTGTTTACTACTGCACCGTGTAATGCGTAATATTTTAAGTAACGAACAGTTTGTGAGCAAATAAAAGTCAATAATTAATATCCAATTGATATAAAAAATAACTAGTAACTACAACACCGCTTCGATGCAGTCACAATATATTTTGAACAGTGTGGAAAGTTTTGATTTTCCATTCTTTACCCTTTGTCTGATACAATGGCATGGAACTACGAAATCGATTCTTAATACTTTTGCCAGATCAAAATAGGATTCAAGATGACTCTAACACATCTCAATTGTTGCTCGGGATAATTCATCTT
>NW_019386430.1:60390-67843 GCF_000671375.1 Centruroides sculpturatus | reverse complement strand
AAAAAAAATTCTAACTGCTAATAACTATCAAAATCTTCATTAAAACTGTCTCCACTCGAGATATAACATACGACCCAATTATCACCCAACCCTTTGACCTTTAACACCAAAATATAATAACTATAAATGCCGCCTGTGTACAAATTACCATACTAAATTTTGGTTTTTTAATCCTTACCTCACTCTGAGAAATTACACGATCGTTCAATATTTGCAAAGTACTTGATGAGCTGACTTTATCTGTTTTGATCGAAAGAAAGTGTAGAATGCAGTAATTTCGACTTGCTGTACTACTTTATAATTGGAACTGCAGTTCAATGAGCAATAGCATCTGACATAACTTACCTTCTTTTTTCAGAAATGAAGAAATTCATAAATGGAACAACAAATAGCCCATGCTCGTTTATTTATAAAAGCACGCATTATATAAAGCTGACAGTTTTCTAAGTATTATCCTGTCTCGCGTATTAGGAGACATCTTGTTTACTTTCCACTTATGGACAACTCATTATTTCCCCATAATATTTTGAAATTTTCACTTTGTAAACTGAAGATATACAGAAATGCTAATTTGCCCTAAATCGCATTTTGGTATATCTTCAGTTTATTAATTCTAAAGTTTCATTTTCTTTGTTAAAATCAAAAGACTTGAGAAATCGTAAAGTAAATTTGTGTTTGAAGTTCGATTTTAAAGCTTTAAATAATGTTTTAAGCATTACAATATATTTACCGTATGCCTAATTGGTTAAATCGTCGTGCCTTACACGATTTAATTTCGAGCTGTCTTGAAACACAATATTTGTAATATACAACCATATCTTTCGTCTTTTGAAAAATGAAACATTTCTACAGATTTTTCTAAAAAAAATCATTACAATTGAATTTGCAGAAATATCTGTAACTTGTTATAACTTTTTTCGTAAGTACATTAAATCTGTTTAACTAAATCAAGTATAATGCATTGTTTCATGCTTAGTCGTCGATAATTCGAAGAATTACCTCAAAATTTATAAATTTATACAGTAGTTATATTAAAGTATTGTGTTAAATAGACTTCAAGTAAGTATACAGATCATAAATTACAATTTCTTCAATTGTTCTGTAAAATTTTTCATAAATATTTTAAAACTGTAATTGTAGTCTAACACGCCTTCTTTCTTAAGCTTTTTCCTCGTGTAAAAAATTAATACATCTTTCGTCACATGATTTCTTTAGCTTATGAAATAAAATAACTGTTTTGATTCTTTTGCATTGTAACTCGGCATCTTAGGATACAGTCTTCATCGAGTATTATAACCTGCTCGCAAATTCAATCACCAATAATCTGCATGAGATTAAGTTAAATAAAATAAACTCTACTATACGCGAAATACTTACATTTTCCTTCCAAATGTTTTACGCTCTTCAATACTGGACTAAACACCGTCCACAAAGCATAGAATACTACTAAAAGGGCAGCAACCAATATAAATAGATAAGGACAGAGAATTGCTTGAAGAACACACATGCCGACAAAAATAGAGCCTCCCTAAAATTAAAAAATGTAAATAGCTAGTAAATAATTCAAAATGCTAAAATTTAGATTTTATAATTAAACAAATTCTACCACTCCATTTAGAAGTGTTATCTCTTTGTTAAGTAATACATACAGGTATCTCATAAGTCTGGAATCATAGTTGTTATGTACTGTACATGTCTGTTTTTTAACAGTGGCATGGAGATTAATAAAAAAAAATTATTTAAATTATTGTTATGGTAAAGACTTGTCATCAGAGATAAGTTGAAAATCTTTTTAATTTTTTATATTTTTTGCGGTGTGTATATCACTTTTAAGTCCAGACTTTTCTTGTATTTTGTAACAATGAAT
The DNA here is from genome assembly GCF_000671375.1 of Centruroides sculpturatus. NCBI lineage: Eukaryota > Metazoa > Arthropoda > Arachnida > Scorpiones > Buthidae > Centruroides > Centruroides sculpturatus. Next base: position 65,976 of record NW_019386430.1, on the reverse strand, counting down.
AAATAAACGAAACATGAAACTAGCTGCATTCAGACCATTGTGAGTCTTTATTGAGAGGCGTAGATACAATGCGCTAAATCTTGAACAACTTCTCACTCATTGCGAGTTGTGGTGATGAAAATTATTATAAAATCTGAAAAATAATTATTTATGGTTTTTTACATCTCTATGCCCTTTTTGAAAGAATAGAAAATGATCAACTTAATTTCTAAATATATGAGTCGACCTGTTATAAAAGTGCTCTGATGTGAGTAAAAATACGAAAAAAATTAATTTATTTCCTATTATATTTATTAAATTATATAATTCAGTTAAGAATACTCTTCTGCAAGAGTGTATATAATTTAAATATACAGGCCTTTAATTAAGTCCATTTTAAAAACAAGTCTGGGATTTTTCGTCTTCTCCAGATTTACTCCCGAGTTTCCAGATGTCGGTTGACACATTAATCATTTTGCTACCTGGCCGTTAATTATAAGTTCAAACGAAAAACATTCGATTTTGGCTATTTTTGATAGTTACATACTTATATACGGGAATGTCCGGTTACTGCGATACGTTTTTCAGCACATAGTGTGCGTAGTGCCAATCAGGTTGACACCCACATGCTCTGTAGATGTACAGTACAGTTGTACTACATAAGTAAACTGCCACTGTCTTCGGTTCAGTTGTGCACGTGCAGTGACAATCGCAACATATTTTTTCCCATTAAAATATAGGCCAAGTTAAAGTGCGAAGTATCATTCGCGTTAGGCATGCAAATAAAGAAGACTCCTTTGAAATTCGTCGAAAATAAACGAAAAAGTTGACAAAAACAGTGAAATTGTTGCACGACACTGGAAGCTTAAACATTTCAAAACAGGTGATGGCCCACCTTCAGAAACGTTTATGAGACATTTCTGTCCATCTACCACAAAGTCCAGTCTTGTTCTTACTGATTTGCATTTGTTTGGGCTATTGCAATGTCACTTAATGGATGAAAGATTCCATAACACTGACGAAGTTCAAAAAGATGCAAGGCAAGAAAAATGGCGCACAGTTTACTCAAGAAAACACACGAAAACCTGTTTATTTAAGCTGCAAATTAAAGAAAATTTACAAAAAAACGATGTAAGTTTTGCAATGACGTACTGTTCCGAGATGTTGGCAATTACAAGAGCCCGGGTAAAGAAGGAGACAGCAGACATGACAATGTTGAGATGGATGTATGGTGTAACGAAGGACAGAATTAGAAATAATTACATCAGAGGGACAGTCAGAGTGGATAATACCAATAAGATGATGCAGGAAAGAAGAAAAAAGAAAAGCTTGGTTATCGCTGACGTAAGTACCTTAACACTGGCGGTATTTATGTTAAAAATTAGATTACAGTGCTTATTTTACTTCTTGTATGTTGCATTTGTGTAAACAAAACAGAGTGTCTGTAATTCAAGGAGATACCTTTGTAACGGGCCATTTCTTTTAAATTTTTATTACATTTTTAATATATTTTACATAAATCTATAAATTCAAAATTAACTTACTCTTATCAGAAAGAAAGTAAAGAAAGGTAACAAATCATCCATGGATCTAACATCTTTGGAAAATCGAATTAAAATTTTTCCTAGAAAATGTACAAACGAAATATATTAATTAAATTAAAATTTTATGTAAAACATATTTATTCCAATATGATGATTATTACTAATAGGAATACCACGCAGTGTGGCTCTACAGAAAACGTTTTCTGAGATTATTACATCTAATACACTTCACACGATACATTTTCAGCATTGAGGTAGTGAGTTTTTCTAAATTTTTCACAAAAATTATTTATATTTATCGGCAAGCTGTGGTTTTATGAATTGATTTTGTTACAAAAGAAAGAAAACATCATGCACTCTTCTGCAGTATGTATACATTAACTCGTACGTGTAAAAATAAATTATGTATTACTAATTTATATTGACAATACAGAAACATATTGCTTTCATTGTGTGATATGTTGATGAAAAATGATAAATTCTGAGGTTTGCCACTATGATATAATATAATAATTGTTTACTGTAACTAAATAAACCAGCAAAGAGTTGCTCAACTTTCAGGCAACATTTGAAATCTTCATGACGCTATCCGTTATCATATTTTATTTAAAATGTTTTTATATTATTAACTATTATAAAATGGCCAAAAGCTTAATTTGGAGGGTAGAAATGAGTTTTATAAGAAATTGTAAATGCTAATAACGAGAACCACCAAAATTTAATATCATCGATCCCATTAATACAGAAACTTCCTTGCAAAATTTCAGAGAATATCGACAAAAAGCATAAAAGCTTTTAAGCTTTAAATAAGGTAAACAAAATAGTTCCTCTCCCATACATACTTTATACACACACACGCTAATACTCCTAGCTACAGAAATTATCCCCGAATGTTTTTGCATTTCTTGATATTTCAAGGTGTTTGTGAAGTATTGACCTTTTAGCAGAGAGGGAACAATAGAAGCGCGACCTTGTCAATTGGACCCACGTGTGGTCGGGCAATATACCACTTGTAAGGTGTTGATTTGTAAACAGAGGGAAACAAAGAAAGCGCCGACTTTGTCAATTGGACCCACCTGTAGTCAGACATTAGACCATTTGCCATGTGGTAAACAACTGAATGTAAACAAGTGGCGGACGTTTATATAAGCTCCACTCTCGTCGAATGACGGCGGACCCGAGTGTAAGTTGTTCGGGCAAGAAAGGGTTGTGATTGGTCGAAAGTCCCCATCCAAAAAACCCTTAAATTGCGGGGCGAACGACAGAGGGAGGAGAGAAGGGCAACAGACTGGTACACGGTAGTCTCGGGCACTTGGGAGGCACTTTAATAGGACAGAGGAGAACACTCTTTTTACGCTGAGCGTAAAAAGAGTGTTCTCCTCTGATAAACATCTCAGGGACGGGTTAGTGCGGAGACTGGACGGACCATGCAGTTGAGCCAACTCCACAAGCCAAACTAGTACGTGAGTCATCACGCTTAGTTATCCTGTATATATATTGTTTTCGAACTTATACTTTCTGCATATAGAATCTGTAAATAAACTGTAAATATTATCAATTTGAGTGTGGAGGTGTGCTTTCCATCGAACTTGGATCACTACGTCGAATCGTGATACACACGGAAACCAACTCAACGAGACAGAGTTTGGGAAAGAACTTTACAAGATATTCACTTGGTTCTATGATTAAAAAGTAGAAATCTTAGAGGATGTTTTTTGAGCGATTGCCATACTGTCTGCCTGTGATATGTAACAACCAAGAAAGTGATAATTCAAAAAGCTTAATATTTTCTTGGAAAATTAAAATAAATGAAAATCACAAATCGTATCTTTCTATAATTTAACAAAAGATGGCATTGATATCGATCAACTGTTCAAACATTCATTTTGAAGGAGAATTCGACAATGGCCTTTGGTGGTACTGTATTTTTTCCTCTTGAACCTCGCTGCAATCAATACACTTGCATCATATGAGCAAAAAACATTTATTTGTATAAAACACTAAAAATAAAAAATTTTCAGTTAAAAAACAAGTAAAGATACACTTTTTGTATTTCCGACTTCGAGGATTCTACGGGATTCTATATTTAATAATTGAATTTATACTTATTTGTTTCTTAGTTTGACTTATTTGTCTGTTTAGTTATGACTTTTATAATAAGAAACAACGAATTGTCGAAAAATAAAGATGGTTAAGAATCTGACGTATCATTTTATTTCTTACTTTAAATTATCATTAAATTTCCGGTTGCCTGCAATACTAAAGAAGTTATTGAAAGAATAACGTGTCCCATGGTATGACGAAGTTCAAGCATAAATCAATCAGCTATCACGTGACATGACAATTTTCCATTAGCATTAAGTACTCTCTTAACTAACACAAACTTAATGATTTAAAAATAAAATATTTATTAAATAATGTTCCATTTTCTCTTTTCTGGCTCTTATGTATATGTTTAATTAAAAAAGCCTTAAGCCCTTATCCCGAGTTAACTCGGGCAAGTTCCATAGCGTTAAAACAAACGGATTTTTGGACCCCCTGAAAATTTTTTTTCGGATGTTTTTGTCTCCAAATTTTTTTCCCGCGCGAAAAAAATTTATCGCGATTTTAATGTACCTTTAATGACGCACGATTAACATTTAATTGTTTTTATGGGATTTTTTTAATCAAATTTTATTCATCGTTCTAAAGTTCTAGTGCAGGGATTTTACTTCGGTAAAGTTATTTAAAGCTACTTTCTGATGTCAAAAAACGACCTCCAATAGTTTTTTAATTTTTTAAATTAATATATTTTATTATATATACTTTTAATTAAATCGGGGGATCGGAAATCGCAATAAAAAACGAAATTTTTTTTAAATATTTAAAAATATACGGCCAGCTAGTATTCACCCTACTTTAAATCCTTCTCCTCCTGAGACGTCTGAGAATGTCCGGAGAACTCCAACACCAGCTGTTCTGAGGTCATCAAGCTGTAAACACAATGACTCATGGGTGTCAAATTTCACAGAAAGGCGAGACAATGGAAAATAAACTTTGAAGCTTTCTCTTCAAAATTAACGCATTTCTTTCGTTTTTTCGGTTTTAAGTATTTTTTATGTTTAATTACATTAAAATTAAAAACTGCTATGTAGTAAAGGAGTTAATTAACAAGTAAAAGTATTGGAATCATGTCAAATTTGACCAGCACATTTTGAGAGCTTTTGAATACCACTGTATATACATACAAATGTTGTTTATGTTATTTTTTTCTTTGCCTATACAGTCGACCCTCCTATAATTACGGTCCCTATAATTACGATTCCTATAAAACTACGAAAAAATTTTTACCGTATCCGTAAAAATTCCCTATAATTACCTGAAACGTCATCGGGCAGCCAAACTACTCTCCCGCCGTCCATAGCGCCACGCTACGGAGAGATTTCTATCGTCTGGACAGTATTATATAAATTATATATAAATTAGGTACTGTACATATAATTATATATTAATTATATATAAATTAGGTACTGTATATATAATTATATATTAACTTAATTTATTGTAACTTTAATTAAATATATATTTTTCGCCTTCTAGCGTCACGCTACGGCGAGTTAGGCGACCTATCGTCTGTCCAGTACTGTAATTTTATACATTTCTTGTGAAAGAAACATTTCTTATTCAACGGCGATTAAAATTATTTATATTAATGATGTCTCCGAAGTTCTACGAAGTTTTCACAGAAAAATAAGTTGTTAGAAATCGGCCGCTCTTTGCTGAGCTGTTCCGCGACGAAAACAATGTTGAGCAATGGCAATGTCGAATGGTGACACTCGGTAAGTAATCCTACAATTTTTTGTTTATAGCGTAGTTTATACGGATTATTCCCAAAAAATATATACGTATTTTGGAAATGTTGAGTCGGATTAGTCTAGAATCGATTAATTTTATGGAAGAAAATCTTTCAAACAGCCGTAGTCCGTAAACTTGACACGTGTCGGGTTGTGATTGGAAGGATTCGTAAGAAAGCGGATTCCTAGAGAATGGAACGTATCTCTATCTTATAGGGGGGTCGACTGTA
>NW_019386430.1:45283-55692 GCF_000671375.1 Centruroides sculpturatus | reverse complement strand
ATTTTTTGTTTTTTTTATATTTATTATTATATTTAATTCGTTTGTGCAAAATAAAAATAATAATTTCAGACAATACAATAGTCACGATTATTTTTTTAAAGAGAAAATTTTCGTTAGGCATCGACAAAAATTGAACCCCGAGCGACATGTTAAAGAAAGAAATTTCGACATTATATAGGTTAAGTAAGAGAAAAAATTTTAAAAAATCATTTTAAAGACTCGAAGTATTTAACTTTGCGTACTGTTTTAAACGAATAAAAAGTGTTTAGTAATTTTTTTACTGTGTAATATTGATATAAAGTAGTCCCTTCCTAAAATTAGTATTGTATTAATTTACATTTAAAATGATGGCTCTGCCATTTAAGGTTTAATGTTAATATAAATACGTCTATTGACGTTAGTATTACTCAACCATAAAGTTGATATTGATAAATTGTAGGAAATAAATTTATAATAGCAATTTATTCCTAGAATCGAATTATTTTCTGTTATAATAAAAAATTCATTATGTACAAATCTTGGAGAAATCGATCCGAGAAATGAAAACTGCTGAACATCAGTTAAATTCCATTCTGAAATTTTTCACTCGGATAATTACTTAATAAATAATTCTTACCTCATTACTCTTGTTTCTGTCTTCAATTTCATCATTCGTATCACATTGATAACTTCCAATTTTATCATCATCATCGTAAAAACCCGCACTCTCTAAATTAATGCTGTTTTCAGAGACTTTTTCCTTTAGTAATATTCCTGTATTCATTTGTAAATTTTCCAATTGTTTAAAATTTCCAATGAATTCACATTTGCCCTAAAATATATTAATCGCGTATATAAATACCATTGCCTCTATGTTTTTTATATAAAAAATATTATTTACTTGAAAATGTATGCAAATACATACTGGAATTCGTAAAGTTATTACGTGCCTAACAATTTTTACCGAATTTATCGGTAACCATTATCTTATTACTGGTATGTTTACCAATGGGTTTTTGAACTGGTAATACAATCCTTATTCTGTATTCACTGCCATGCATAGAAAAACAATGTTACTGTTTTGAAACTCGCCACTGTCCAGTGGATATAAATCACTAAACACTAAACGTTTGTCATAGATTTGTGCTTGACCCACAGACTGGCCTGATACATTTCACAAATTGTCATCGCGTATTATTTATTATACGTGATATTACCTATACTGATATAACTGTCTTTTTCCCAAAAAGAATTTCTTTTGGGAAATAGAGAGCCTGGATATTATCCACATACAGTATACTATTATACAATTAATATATATTATACATATTTGGGATGGATTATTTCATAAATAGAATACGTACATAATAATTTTTGTTAATGTGAATTTTATAGTGTTAAAATTCATGTAGTGCTAAAACAGATTATAATGTTATAATTGTAGAAATCATTAAAAATAAAATAGATAAACCGTTCATATATTCACCTTCTTTAACACTAATATTTTGCATGCAGGGTTTAAAAATTGAATTTGATGCGTAACTAGAATGCAAATCTTGTCTTTCAAATATTGCATTATACACCTGAAATAAACAAGAAGTTGAAATATAATAAAATATTCAAAAAATATTATTTAAATGTTTACTTTTCGAAGATATGTTTTGCCACTGGAACATCAACAGCACTCAGTGGATCATCCAGGAGGAAAATATCGGCATCCACATATAGCGCTCTGGAAAATATAAAGATTTATCGCCATTAATAAATTAATAAATTGTTCTTGTTCCATCGTTTATAGAATTTTCTGCGCTTTATGTTACGAAGTAGAAGAGACAGCGTCAGAGAAAATATGGAACATCAACACACGATGCCCCTGCTATCAAATCAAAAAATAACCGATCTAAAGTGATTTTATCTGATAACAGAATTGTGTTTCTTTGAACTAAAATATATATTTTTAATTTTATGTTATTTTCACTTCTCTGTATTTTAGCGTTTACAGGAATACACCACGAAGAATTAAGAAAACATCACTGAAAAGTGAAACAATATAGGTTTTGGGTGTCACTTTTTATCAGGATGTAATGACTAAAATCAAAACCAATATACATATAAGCAATAGTCGAGTTCCATTAAAATATATCTGTTGTTACAGTATATGTGTCTTATTACCATTAAAATTGTACTTTTATATTTGCACTGCTTGAAATATATTAGATGAGATCTTTCTTACCTCGCTAGATTAATTCTTGCCTTCTGCCCACCGCTCATTATAACTCCTCTTTCTCCTACAATAGTCAGATCTCTTTTAGGAAATAAGCTAATATCCTAAAAGTGGTAAATATAAAAATACATAATAAATATATTCTATGTAATACGCATTGACATCTTTATGAAAACTAAATACAGTATAACTGTTGATTTTTAAAAGTGTTTGACTTATTGAATGGTTTTCTTGATAAAATGAACTTTGGGTTTTGTATTTAAAAAACTCTTTAAGGTAATAACATTTAATTTTATGTTCTATCGATTTTGTAGTTTTGATCAAATAACGTTTTGTCTATAAAAGAAGTAATGAATCCAAAGTTTTGTTATTAAAAGTAGAAAAAATCTTACCTTTTCTAGTGCCGTTATATGCAAGATTTTTCTATATTTGTCTTCTTGATATTCTTCTCCAAACAAGATATTTTCTCTGATAGTTGCGTTGAACACCCAAGCTTCTTGAGAAGCGTAAGCAATCTTTCCTTTTACAGATACTTCACCAGAAGTAATTGGAATCTCTTTTAACAATGACATTAGTAAAGACGTCTAACAAAATTAATGTTATCTCATTATTTTATTCGAAATGTTTTGCATACATACCGTGTTTCCCCGAAAATAAGACATCCGCAGAAAATAAGACCTAGCACAGATTTTGCTGAATTGCGAAATATAAGACCTCCCTCTGAAAGTAAGACCTAGCGAAGTTTATTTTTAGTCGTAACGATCATCGACAGATGGTTGAAAGTGGCCGTTGGCTTTTTGAAAGTACAGCCACTGATTGGTCAGCAGACAATTACGCCACACGGCATGATTTGCATAAGACTATGGCTTGGGAATCACAGATTTGCATAACGTTACGGCTGGTGATGGCTAATTGGTCGGCCGGGAATCACGCCACATGACATTTGCATAGTGCTACGGTTCAGTAAGCACTAATTGGTCATCGAGTCCGATGTTGACGCTATAAAAAGGCGACAGTTCGACACATCGGATATACGTCACTCTCGTCTAAGTTCGACTTGGGAATTTTTTTGTTCAATAATAAATGTGAATTCTTCCTCCTGGAAAAAATAAGGCCTAGCGCACTTTTCAGAGCAAAAATTAATATAAGACACTGTCTTATTTTCGGGGAAACACGGTAATATAAGTACAGGTACATAAACATTTTAAAACTATGTGAGTGTTTGTATAAGAATATGTTCATGAATAAACTTGTGATTTATGCCAAAAAATAATTTGTCGTACATATAATCAAACGAAAAAATAATGATATCGATAGAATCAGGCACTCAATAGTTAAAAATATCAGTAGATACAATCTAACCTCTATTTAAGATGTTTTTGCAGAAATTTCAAATTAAAGATCAAATATGATTCTACAGTTCTGTATCTCAAAACTTATTTGTGCTAGTAACAACTTACAGAGTTAATAAATACAGATTGCAGACATTTCTAAAAAATAAATTGTTATAATGTTACACAATTAGAAATAAAAAGGTAACCATTTATACAATTTATTTTATTAATTTTTTAAACAATCTCTAAATCATAAATCATATAATTTTAATTTATAATATAAAACAATAATTACCTTCCCTGATCCAACAGGACCTATAACAATTAATAATTCTCTAGGTTGCATGTTTAGTGATATCCCATTTAATGTTGGTTCGAATTCCTTTTGTTTTAAACAAAAAAAAACGAAATTACTAAAATATCCACAGTTAATCTTAAAAGTTAAAAATTAAAAATAATACTTATGAACTATAAATTAATTTATGATAATGTCAGTTTTATATAGCTTAAAATAGTTATTTATAATATAGTATTTCATAATTAAAATTAATTTGTGTTTATTGGCATTAAAATGAATTGTATGTAAGCTACACATTTTTGTGAATTGAATGTTTAGTAAGATTTCAATAATCTTTCATCCTCTGAAATGTAGTTGGTAAACCGAAATTTTTTCGATAATATGATCTTCTAACAAAAAGAATTGAGTGCTCAGTGTGGTTCAAACCCATCTTTTTATCAATTTGATTCTTCACTCTTACATTCCAATAGTTCGCGTAATATTTTTCCTCGCGATTCGATTTGTCTAATACTTTCTGTAATTGAAACAGAACACCTGGGCCAAGAAAACAGAACGATTTCGACAAAATATTCGATTTTAAGCAGGAATGTTTGCTGACTTTACATCATTCATTGTCTTTAAATCAGATCATGTTCATTTCAGTAAACTTAATTGATGTAGAGTTCGTTATCAAATTGAAATTATCTGTGAATTAGAAAGAATGCAAACAATTCAAAAAAAATGTTACATTTAATTGGAAAATTATAGTAACAATATTCTGTGGTCCCATGCATAAAACCTGTAACTCGCATTTTGTCAAGTTCAACGGTTTTGACATATATCAAGTGGTTTTTAAGTCATCTTCCTTTGCAAAATCATTCATTGTGTATATAGGGTCAAGTTGAATAACACGTGTCAGACGCATTCAGACTCAGGTTCACAGTATCGCATTTCCGTGCACGATTCCTGTAAACCATAGTCACAACAGAAATGGTGTACAGCAAGCGCGGTTTTTCGTAAAACACTAAAAATAATTAAAATTTTGATGATTTATTAGACTTCATAACATGGAAAACGTGATAACAGGCATACTAGGATTCCCGAAAATAAAAATCAAATTGTGAGAGCAGCTTCACCAACAAAATTTCAATATATAGAAGTCACTACACACAGAGAGATAACCCAAACAGATAATACCTTGGCCGGAATTAAATCAACAGAAAGTACACGCACGGCGTTTACATAGAGAATTGCAAAGCAGCAGCTGAAAAATAAGTATTATGATTATCTGCTTTGCAACCCTCTATGTAAACGCCGTGCGTGTACTTTCTGTTGATTTAATTCCGGCGAAAGGTATTATCTATTTGGGTTATCTCTCTGTGTGTAGTGACTTCTATATATTGAAATTTTGTTGGTGAAGCTGCTCTCACAATTTGATTTTTATTTTCGGGAATCCTAGTATGCCTGTTATCACGTTTTCCATGTTATGAAGTCTAATAAATCATCAAAATTTTAATTATTTTTAGTGTTTTACGAAAAACCGCGCTTGCTGTACACCATTTCTGTTGTGACTATGGTTTACAGGAATCGTGCACGGAAATGCGATACTGTGAACCTGAGTCTGAATGCGTCTGACACGTGTTATTCAACTTGACCCTATATACACAATGAATGATTTTGCAAAGGAAGATGACTTAAAAACCACTTGATATATGTCAAAACCGTTGAACTTGACAAAATGCGAGTTACAGGTTTTATGCATGGGACCACAGAATATTGTTACTATAATTTTCCAATTAAATGTAACATTTTTTTTGAATTGTTTGCATTCTTTCTAATTCACAGATAATTTCAATTTGATAACGAACTCTACATCAATTAAGTTTACTGAAATGAACATGATCTGATTTAAAGACAATGAATGATGTAAAGTCAGCAAACATTCCTGCTTAAAATCGAATATTTTGTCGAAATCGTTCTGTTTTCTTGGCCCAGGTGTTCTGTTTCAATTACAGAAAGTATTAGACAAATCGAATCGCGAGGAAAAATATTACGCGAACTATTGGAATGTAAGAGTGAAGAATCAAATTGATAAAAAGATGGGTTTGAACCACACTGAGCACTCAATTCTTTTTGTTAGAAGATCATATTATCGAAAAAATTTCGGTTTACCAACTACATTTCAGAGGATGAAAGATTATTGAAATCTTACTAAACATTCAATTCACAAAAATGTGTAGCTTACATACAATTCATTTTAATGCCAATAAACACAAATTAATTTTAATTATGAAATACTATATTATAAATAACTATTTTAAGCTATATAAAACTGACATTATCATAAATTAATTTATAGTTCATAAGTATTATTTTTAATTTTTAACTTTTAAGATTAACTGTGGATATTTTAGTAATTTCGTTTTTTTTGTTTAAAACAAAAGGAATTCGAACCAACATTAAATGGGATATCACTAAACATGCAACCTAGAGAATTATTAATTGTTATAGGTCCTGTTGGATCAGGGAAGGTAATTATTGTTTTATATTATAAATTAAAATTATATGATTTATGATTTAGAGATTGTTTAAAAAATTAATAAAATAAATTGTATAAATGGTTACCTTTTAATTTTTAATTGTGTAACATTATAACAATTTATTTTTTAGAAATGTCTGCAATTTGTTTTATTAACTCTGTAAGTTGTTACTAGCACAAATAAGTTTTGAAATACAGAACTGTAGAATAATACTTGATCATCACTGAAATTTCAGCGCACACATCTTAAATAGAGATTAGATTGTATCTACTGATATTTTTAACTATTGAGTGCCCGATTCTATCGATATCTTTATTTTTTCGTTTGATTATATGTACGACAGATTATTTTTTGGCATAAATCAGAAGTTTATTCATGAACATATTCTTATACAAACACTCACATAGTTTTAAAATGTTTATGTACCTGTACTTATATTATGTATGCAAAACATTTCGAATAAAATAATGAGATAACATTAATTTTGTTAGACGTCTTTACTAATGTCATTGTTAAAAGAGATTCCAATTACTTCTGGTGAAGTATCTGTAAAAGGAAAGATTGCTTACGCTTCTCAAGAAGCTTGGGTGTTCAACGCAACTNAATGTATTACTTGGCTTTAATTTGAGTATGTTTTTCGCGTTGGAACGAATTATTTGGTTTTACATGTAATCGTATGGGAAAAGATGATCCACCTTACGACATTTTCATGATACGATCTCAGTTTCGGAACGGATTAATTTCGTATCCTGAGGTACCACTGTATATATATATTGGGTATGCTGCTGCATCTGTTACGAAAAGAAGCATATCTCATATTGAATCCCTGCTGACCATAAAATGTGCATCGCGTCATTAACTGTTTTGACAATGGTCGAGTGATTAATTTGATCAAACAATTCTGTGTGAATTAAAAATATTTCTACGTCTTCCTTCTTAGTGTTGAATGTTGAATCTGGAGATACAACAATGACGTTTATTTACTACTTACCATCCAAAAAAGCTTGTGGTTTCATCGACTCTTAACCTAACGTTTTATTCTTTGCACTTGTCCTATTCCTACAGTGACCATATTTTTGGGGGCCCTGAAATATATTAATCGCGTATATAAATATAATCGCCTGAATGTTTTTTATATAAAAATATTGTATACTTGAAAATGTACACAAATGCGTATTTGAATTCGAAAAGTTATTACTTGTTTACCAATTTTTACAGAATTTATCAGTAACAATTATCTTATTACTAGTAAGTTCACCAAAGCGTTTTTGAACTGGTAATGTAATCTCTATTCTATAATTACCATGCATAGAAAGAAAATGTAACTGTTTTCAAACTCATCAATGTCCAGTGGATATAAAGACTAGTCATTCGTCACAGATTTCTGCTTGACCCACTGACTGACCTGATACAGTTTCTTAAGTCGTCACGTATCTATATTGAAATAACAGTCTTTCTCCCGAAATGAATTTTTTTCGGTACAGAGTTTACATATTGTTTACATACAGTATACTATTATACAATTAATATATATTATACATATTTGGGATGGATTATTTCATAAATAGAATACGTACATAATAATTTTTGTTAATGTGAATTTTATAGTGTTAAAATTCATGTAGTGCTAAAACAGATTATAATGTTATAATTGTAGAAATCATTAAAAATAAAATAGATAAACCGTTCATATATTCACCTTCTTTAACACTAATATTTTGCATGCAGGGTTTAAAAATTGAATTTGATGCGTAACTAGAATGCAAATCTTGTCTTTCAAATATTGCATTATACACCTGAAATAAACAAGAAGTTGAAATATAATAAAATATTCAAAAAATATTATTTAAATGTTTACTTTTCGAAGATATGTTTTGCCACTGGAACATCAACAGCACTCAGTGGATCATCCAGGAGGAAAATATCGGCATCCACATATAGCGCTCTGGAAAATATAAAGATTTATCGCCATTAATAAATTAATAAATTGTTCTTGTTCCATCGTTTATAGAATTTTCTGCGCTTTATGTTACGAAGTAGAAGAGACAGCGTCAGAGAAAATATGGAACATCAACACACGATGCCCCTGCTATCAAATCAAAAAATAACCGATCTAAAGTGATTTTATCTGATAACAGAATTGTGTTTCTTTGAACTAAAATATATATTTTTAATTTTATGTTATTTTCACTTCTCTGTATTTTAGCGTTTACAGGAATACACCACGAAGAATTAAGAAAACATCACTGAAAAGTGAAACAATATAGGTTTTGGGTGTCACTTTTTATCAGGATGTAATGACTAAAATCAAAACCAATATACATATAAGCAATAGTCGAGTTCCATTAAAATATATCTGTTGTTACAGTATATGTGTCTTATTACCATTAAAATTGTACTTTTATATTTGCACTGCTTGAAATATATTAGATGAGATCTTTCTTACCTCGCTAGATTAATTCTTGCCTTCTGCCCACCGCTCATTATAACTCCTCTTTCTCCTACAATAGTCAGATCTCTTTTAGGAAATAAGCTAATATCCTAAAAGTGGTAAATATAAAAATACATAATAAATATATTCTATGTAATACGCATTGACATCTTTATGAAAACTAAATACAGTATAACTGTTGATTTTTAAAAGTGTTTGACTTATTGAATGGTTTTCTTGATAAAATGAACTTTGGGTTTTGTATTTAAAAAACTCTTTAAGGTAATAACATTTAATTTTATGTTCTATCGATTTTGTAGTTTTGATCAAATAACGTTTTGTCTATAAAAGAAGTAATGAATCCAAAGTTTTGTTATTAAAAGTAGAAAAAATCTTACCTTTTCTAGTGCCGTTATATGCAAGATTTTTCTATATTTGTCTTCTTGATATTCTTCTCCAAACAAGATATTTTCTCTGATAGTTGCGTTGAACACCCAAGCTTCTTGAGAAGCGTAAGCAATCTTTCCTTTTACAGATACTTCACCAGAAGTAATTGGAATCTCTTTTAACAATGACATTAGTAAAGACGTCTAACAAAATTAATGTTATCTCATTATTTTATTCGAAATGTTTTGCATACATAATATAAGTACAGGTACATAAACATTTTAAAACTATGTGAGTGTTTGTATAAGAATATGTTCATGAATAAACTTCTGATTTATGCCAAAAAATAATCTGTCGTACATATAATCAAACGAAAAAATAAAGATATCGATAGAATCGGGCACTCAATAGTTAAAAATATCAGTAGATACAATCTAATCTCTATTTAAGATGTGTGCGCTGAAATTTCAGTGATGATCAAGTATTATTCTACAGTTCTGTATTTCAAAACTTATTTGTGCTAGTAACAACTTACAGAGTTAATAAAACAAATTGCAGACATTTCTAAAAAATAAATTGTTATAATGTTACACAATTAAAAATTAAAAGGTAACCATTTATACAATTTATTTTATTAATTTTTTAAACAATCTCTAAATCATAAATCATATAATTTTAATTTATAATATAAAACAATAATTACCTTCCCTGATCCAACAGGACCTATAACAATTAATAATTCTCTAGGTTGCATGTTTAGTGATATCCCATTTAATGTTGGTTCGAATTCCTTTTTTTAAAAAAAGCAGAGTTATTACAATATTCACAGCTAACGTTAAAAGTTATAAATCAGAAATATTAATAATAAACAATTAATTAATTTATGATAATGTCTCAGGCAAGCCAGAATATCACAGTGAACACACTGTCTTTCTACACAGAAAACGTGCATTGAGCTTGAAGACAAAAGAAATTTGTGGAAGCCTCTACGATGGTTTAAAGCTAGAAAGCTAAATAAATAAAAACCTGTATTAAAACCAAGGACAATGCTCATTCGGTACATTCACAATACCATAAAATTCTTATAGAAAGCATCTATCGGGAAGAAGAGAAGTCTTCCAAGTAACAATGTTTCATTTCTATCCTCTACAATGAAAGGCCAGGAATTTCTTCACTTGACTTGGCTTATATCAGAAATGAGACGCCCGGAAAGCCGTGGAATGTCGAAATAGTAACT
>NW_019386430.1:39307-44209 GCF_000671375.1 Centruroides sculpturatus | reverse complement strand
TATTAATGATGTCTCCAAAGTTCAACGAAGTTTTTGCAGAAAAATAACTTATCAGAAATCGCGGCCGCCGTTTGGTACGCTGCTCCGCGACGAAAACAAGCTTAAGCAATGGCGACGTCGAACGGTGCACACTCGGTAAGTAATCCTACAATTTTTTGTTTATAGCATAGTTTATACGGATTATTCCCAAAAAATATACGTGTTTTGGAAATGTTTAGTCGAATTAGTCTAAGAATCGATTAATTTTATAGAAGAAAACCTTTCAAACAGCCGTAGTCCGTAAAGTGCATACGTGCCGGGCTGTGATTGGCAAGGACTCGTACAAAATGGATTCATGAAGAACGGAACGTATCTACCGTGTTATAGGGTGGTCAACTGTATTCAGGACTTGTTATACTAAAGGAGTAGACTATTAGTTCACAAGAATTTCCAAAGTGGACATAAGCATAATATAACGAATTAAGGACAAGGAGCACTTATTAATCTTCTAATTGATGACTATTATTGTTAATTGATCGACTTTAAATGTATCGAGTATACGAATTGTAAAACATATTATTTTTATTGAAGATCTTATATTAATTTAAATTTGAAGTCATGTCTTACTTTTTTCCAAGCAGCTATGACACTATCCATCCGTATTTTACATTCGGTTAAATTTTCTCTCTCTCCTATGGTTTTGATAGCGTTGTCCTCTCTTTCTTGAAGGAGGAGAAAATCCTAAATTAAAATTTCAAAAATGTTAGTGCTTTTAATACAGTATACTCAATAAGCTCGAGATGAACTAGGCAATTAAGTCGGTTTTCGACTCCTCCAAGATCCACTTCGGGCGATTGAAAAACTCCGGAAATTTTTTAAACAGCCGATTTATCGATAAACACTTAATCCATTGATTAAGTGTGGCATTAGGTGTTTAAGTTGATTTTTAATTTTTTTCAAGATCTTTTGCTTTGTTGGTAAAACTTGCGCTGAATAATTGTATAGTACGAGTTCTCTGACATTAGCGAAATTAGTCATTAGGACACGAACAAGCTAGTCCAAGAACCAAAAGCACTAATTTTTCACCATTGGAACAGCTGAAGGATAGTGAAAATGTCAGGCCATCATTCTGGGGAATCTGGGATTGATTTCGGGCAAGACAATCTCCGATAATTCTTTTTATGAGATAGTCTAGTAAAAAGAATCCATTATATATAACGTACATCTCCCGATTGCTACGGGCTTGACCAAACTTGTATGGGCATAACAAGCCCGTCTAAAAATCCCATATGAAAAACAGAATGTAAGAAAAAACACAAAATAGTGATTCTGTCTCTATTTGAAGAATTCTAATTGCTTTATAATAATAGAGATCAACGTATTCTGATCGTATTTCTTAAAATAATTTTGAAAATTCCTGATTGTCAAAAGTATTCAATTATATTCCTTGGTTTTTGCTGAAATCAAGTTCATCAAACAATAATATTAAAATGAATTCGTGTCTTATGTCCATCGTCACGCGACATTCGTTAATTTTAAAAGATTCAAACTCTTTCATAAAAAACAGATTTTCATGATCCATGGTAAAATAGGTAAATAAAAGAAATTCATTTACAAGTGGAATCCTGATTTCAAGCTCCATTCAGATATTGTTTGTACTGTACATGCAAATTTTTATAGGTTTTCATTGTAAAGATTTCGGGTTTGTTGTAAAATTTAACAGAGAATATAGTCTATTCAGTAACTTTTCTGGTCTAGGCAGGCTTTCAATTTATTCAGATTTCGTTACGGACAAGTGTTAATATTTGATATCTTTATCCAAAACAATATTAATAATTATATGTTGATATCTTCGAATTATATCTAAATTAGTATTGCTGTAATCAAATGTGAAAAGAATAATTTAAAAATTGTTCTTTACCTCTATCCTTTTTAACGAAACCAAAATTTCTGCAACAAAACCTACTGCTTGAGAAAACAGAGTAACAATGTTGCTGTAGATATACATTGAAAATGTCATTGTGACGAATATAATTTCGGCATTTAACCGTCCTCCATTTAAAAAGAATGCGAGATATGTGAGAAGAATGAATAATTTCGATATAGGATACGCCAATATATAAGATATTCCGCTTGCGTATAAAAACATTCGAATTTTTTTCATTTCTTTCCTGCAAATAGAAACAATTAAATAATACAATTGCAGAGCTCCAAAAATAATTATCTAAAACACATTAGCGTATAGAAATTGCAATAAAACCAGTGTAAACAGGAATCGGATGGTGTCAAATATTTCCTAAAGTTTGTGGTTTATGCTCTGAACAGGGTTTACTTCTTAAAACAAAAATACAGTCGATTCCTCTATAACACTGTCGATTATTCCGTTTTATATGAATTCCATGTTGTACGAATCACTTAGATTTTACAAATTCGTGAGCCGTTCTCAGCCCGGTACACGTATTTGTAAAATCTAAGTGACTCGTACAACATGGAATTCATATAAAACGGAATAATCGACAGTGTTATAGGGGGATCGACTGTACTTTTTGGAAAATTTTTTTCTGTTCAAGTAGTTATTCGTTTTATTTTGGTTCCGTTTTAAACAGGTTTTACTGTATTTCACTGCACTTACATTCTGATTTTTTCTATTAATGCGGCATATGGCATTTCCCAGGTGTACATCTTGATCAACCTCATATCAGCAATCATCTCGNTTAAATAATTACTTTTCGAAGATATGTTTTGCCACTGGAACATCAACAGCACTCAGTGGATCATCCAGGAGGAAAATATCGGCATCCACATATAGCGCTCTGGAAAATATAAAGATTTATCGCCATTAATAAATTAATAAATTGTTCTTGTTCCATCGTTTATAGAATTTTCTGCGCTTTATGTTACGAAGTAGAAGAGACAGCGTCAGAGAAAATATGGAACATCAACACACGATGCCCCTGCTATCAAATCAAAAAATAACCGATCTAAAGTGATTTTATCTGATAACAGAATTGTGTTTCTTTGAACTAAAATATATATTTTTAATTTTATGTTATTTTCACTTCTCTGTATTTTAGCGTTTACAGGAATACACCACGAAGAATTAAGAAAACATCACTGAAAAGTGAAACAATATAGGTTTTGGGTGTCACTTTTTATCAGGATGTAATGACTAAAATCAAAACCAATATACATATAAGCAATAGTCGAGTTCCATTAAAATATATCTGTTGTTACAGTATATGTGTCTTATTACCATTAAAATTGTACTTTTATATTTGCACTGCTTGAAATATATTAGATGAGATCTTTCTTACCTCGCTAGATTAATTCTTGCCTTCTGCCCACCGCTCATTATAACTCCTCTTTCTCCTACAATAGTCAGATCTCTTTTAGGAAATAAGCTAATATCCTAAAAGTGGTAAATATAAAAATACATAATAAATATATTCTATGTAATACGCATTGACATCTTTATGAAAACTAAATACAGTATAACTGTTGATTTTTAAAAGTGTTTGACTTATTGAATGGTTTTCTTGATAAAATGAACTTTGGGTTTTGTATTTAAAAAACTCTTTAAGGTAATAACATTTAATTTTATGTTCTATCGATTTTGTAGTTTTGATCAAATAACGTTTTGTCTATAAAAGAAGTAATGAATCCAAAGTTTTGTTATTAAAAGTAGAAAAAATCTTACCTTTTCTAGTGCCGTTATATGCAAGATTTTTCTATATTTGTCTTCTTGATATTCTTCTCCAAACAAGATATTTTCTCTGATAGTTGCGTTGAACACCCAAGCTTCTTGAGAAGCGTAAGCAATCTTTCCTTTTACAGATACTTCACCAGAAGTAATTGGAATCTCTTTTAACAATGACATTAGTAAAGACGTCTAACAAAATTAATGTTATCTCATTATTTTATTCGAAATGTTTTGCATACATAATATAAGTACAGGTACATAAACATTTTAAAACTATGTGAGTGTTTGTATAAGAATATGTTCATGAATAAACTTCTGATTTATGCCAAAAAATAATCTGTCGTACATATAATCAAACGAAAAAATAAAGATATCGATAGAATCGGGCACTCAATAGTTAAAAATATCAGTAGATACAATCTAATCTCTATTTAAGATGTGTGCGCTGAAATTTCAGTGATGATCAAGTATTATTCTACAGTTCTGTATTTCAAAACTTATTTGTGCTAGTAACAACTTACAGAGTTAATAAAACAAATTGCAGACATTTCTAAAAAATAAATTGTTATAATGTTACACAATTAAAAATTAAAAGGTAACCATTTATACAATTTATTTTATTAATTTTTTAAACAATCTCTAAATCATAAATCATATAATTTTAATTTATAATATAAAACAATAATTACCTTCCCTGATCCAACAGGACCTATAACAATTAATAATTCTCTAGGTTGCATGTTTAGTGATATCCCATTTAATGTTGGTTCGAATTCCTTTTTTTAAAAAAAGCAGAGTTATTACAATATTCACAGCTAACGTTAAAAGTTATAAATCAGAAATATTAATAATAAACAATTAATTAATTTATGATAATGTCTCAGGCAAGCCAGAATATCACAGTGAACACACTGTCTTTCTACACAGAAAACGTGCATTGAGCTTGAAGACAAAAGAAATTTGTGGAAGCCTCTACGATGGTTTAAAGCTAGAAAGCTAAATAAATAAAAACCTGTATTAAAACCAAGGACAATGCTCATTCGGTACATTCACAATACCATAAAATTCTTATAGAAAGCATCTATCGGGAAGAAGAGAAGTCTTCCAAGTAACAATGTTTCATTTCTATCCTCTACAATGAAAGGCCAGGAATTTCTTCACTTGACTTGGCTTATATCAGAAATGAGACGCCCGGAAAGCCGTGGAATGTCGAAATAGTAACT
>NW_019386430.1:14566-34067 GCF_000671375.1 Centruroides sculpturatus | reverse complement strand
CAGCAGCATGCCTGTATTCAACGGCCATAAAAATGATTTATATTAATGATGTCTCCAAAGTTCAACGAAGTTTTTGCAGAAAAATAATTTATCAGAAATCGCGGCCGCCGTTTGGTACGCTGCTCCGCGACGAAAACAAGCTTAAGCAATGGCGACGTCGAACGGTGCACACTCGGTAAGTAATCCTACAATTTTTTGTTTATAGCATAGTTTATACGGATTATTCCCAAAAAATATACGTGTTTTGGAAATGTTTAGTCGAATTAGTCTAAGAATCGATTAATTTTATAGAAGAAAACCTTTCAAACAGCCGTAGTCCGTAAAGTGCATACGTGCCGGGCTGTGATTGGCAAGGACTCGTACAAAATGGATTCATGAAGAACGGAACGTATCTACCGTGTTATAGGGTGGTCAACTGTATTCAGGACTTGTTATACTAAAGGAGTAGACTATTAGTTCACAAGAATTTCCAAAGTGGACATAAGCATAATATAACGAATTAAGGACAAGGAGCACTTATTAATCTTCTAATTGATGACTATTATTGTTAATTGATCGACTTTAAATGTATCGAGTATACGAATTGTAAAACATATTATTTTTATTGAAGATCTTATATTAATTTAAATTTGAAGTCATGTCTTACTTTTTTCCAAGCAGCTATGACACTATCCATCCGTATTTTACATTCGGTTAAATTTTCTCTCTCTCCTATGGTTTTGATAGCGTTGTCCTCTCTTTCTTGAAGGAGGAGAAAATCCTAAATTAAAATTTCAAAAATGTTAGTGCTTTTAATACAGTATACTCAATAAGCTCGAGATGAACTAGGCAATTAAGTCGGTTTTCGACTCCTCCAAGATCCACTTCGGGCGATTGAAAAACTCCGGAAATTTTTTAAACAGCCGATTTATCGATAAACACTTAATCCATTGATTAAGTGTGGCATTAGGTGTTTAAGTTGATTTTTAATTTTTTTCAAGATCTTTTGCTTTGTTGGTAAAACTTGCGCTGAATAATTGTATAGTACGAGTTCTCTGACATTAGCGAAATTAGTCATTAGGACACGAACAAGCTAGTCCAAGAACCAAAAGCACTAATTTTTCACCATTGGAACAGCTGAAGGATAGTGAAAATGTCAGGCCATCATTCTGGGGAATCTGGGATTGATTTCGGGCAAGACAATCTCCGATAATTCTTTTTATGAGATAGTCTAGTAAAAAGAATCCATTATATATAACGTACATCTCCCGATTGCTACGGGCTTGACCAAACTTGTATGGGCATAACAAGCCCGTCTAAAAATCCCATATGAAAAACAGAATGTAAGAAAAAACACAAAATAGTGATTCTGTCTCTATTTGAAGAATTCTAATTGCTTTATAATAATAGAGATCAACGTATTCTGATCGTATTTCTTAAAATAATTTTGAAAATTCCTGATTGTCAAAAGTATTCAATTATATTCCTTGGTTTTTGCTGAAATCAAGTTCATCAAACAATAATATTAAAATGAATTCGTGTCTTATGTCCATCGTCACGCGACATTCGTTAATTTTAAAAGATTCAAACTCTTTCATAAAAAACAGATTTTCATGATCCATGGTAAAATAGGTAAATAAAAGAAATTCATATACAAGTGGAATCGTGATTTCAAGCTCCATTCAGATATTGTTTGTACTGTACATGCAAATTTTTATAGGTTTTCATTGTAAAGATTTCGGGTTTGTTGTAAAATTTAACAGAGAATATAGTCTATTCAGTAACTTTTCTGGTCTAGGCAGGCTTTCAATTTATTCAGATTTCGTTACGGACAAGTGTTAATATTTGATATCTTTATCCAAAACAATATTAATAATTATATGTTGATATCTTCGAATTATATCTAAATTAGTATTGCTGTAATCAAATGTGAAAAGAATAATTTAAAAATTGTTCTTTACCTCTATCCTTTTTAACGAAACCAAAATTTCTGCAACAAAACCTACTGCTTGAGAAAACAGAGTAACAATGTTGCTGTAGATATACATTGAAAATGTCATTGTGACGAATATAATTTCGGCATTTAACCGTCCTCCATTTAAAAAGAATGCGAGATATGTGAGAAGAATGAATAATTTCGATATAGGATACGCCAATATATAAGATATTCCGCTTGCGTATAAAAACATTCGAATTTTTTTCATTTCTTTCCTGCAAATAGAAACAATTAAATAATACAATTGCAGAGCTCCAAAAATAATTATCTAAAACACATTAGCGTATAGAAATTGCAATAAAACCAGTGTAAACAGGAATCGGATGGTGTCAAATATTTCCTAAAGTTTGTGGTTTATGCTCTGAACAGGGTTTACTTCTTAAAACAAAAATACAGTCGATTCCTCTATAACACTGTCGATTATTCCGTTTTATATGAATTCCATGTTGTACGAATCACTTAGATTTTACAAATTCGTGAGCCGTTCTCAGCCCGGTACACGTATTTGTAAAATCTAAGTGACTCGTACAACATGGAATTCATATAAAACGGAATAATCGACAGTGTTATAGGGGGATCGACTGTACTTTTTGGAAAATTTTTTTCTGTTCAAGTAGTTATTCGTTTTATTTTGGTTCCGTTTTAAACAGGTTTTACTGTATTTCACTGCACTTACATTCTGATTTTTTCTATTAATGCGGCATATGGCATTTCCCAGGTGTACATCTTGATCAACCTCATATCAGCAATCATCTCGTTCAACAGATTCAATCTTTCGTCTCCCAATACAGCTGCTTGTAATCTATTATGGAATTATATTTAAATATATATAAATATATACTGTTATGAATTTATATAAAATTTAATTCTAGTTATATATTTTACATCTAAACAAAATGTTATATTGAAGCAAAGACCTTCGTTTACCTAGAACTAAATATTACAAAAGTTTTGTTTAATGTATTTCAATAACTTTTTATACTAACCTCCCCTGCAAAAAGCTCGAAATACAAGTTCTTAGATAAAGAGCGAATGTATGAGTTTTATTGAATGGAATTTGTATACTTTGAGTGTGATATGCAAATATAGAAACATCACTACAGTACAGTACACATTGATTCTGTTCGAAATATACAAATCAGATGTCCTTAGATAGATATATTAATCTCTATATTTTGTTCTGCGGTACTGTAATGTGCCAAGGTTATCGGAACGAAATCCTTAACTCATTTGTTCGACTTCGTGTGGATGCAATTGGTTCTGAGTTCGTTCTTATGGCCGTACAGAAATCGTACAGTAACTTACGCGATTACCTAATAACGGAGAGAATTCATCCAATGAAGTGACCAGCGTATTCATCAGTTTTGTATTTTATATAGCATGTGTAAGACGGTCTCAACAGAGCAGTGGCTTCCCGCCAAACTTTTCCAAAGAGATCTGAAGAGCCCCAACATGCTCTCATACAACAGTGAGGATGTTTGCTTTCTGACTTCATTGATCACCTGATAGTTGACATATTCCATATTAACAAACATTCCTTCGTTCACAAATGTAACGTGTCATTTTGAACATTTCTTTAATATTTTAGAATGTCATACTTTACATTCGAAACTTTTTTGTGTGTTAATATTAAGCAGAGTCAACGATATATATATCAATGGTAATAGCTGTTGGAGCGAAGTTAGCAGAAATTAGTATGTCAAATATAGAGAAAGAAATAACAAACTTAAAAGTATATTGTTTTATGCCAGGATGTTGATGATATTTTCTAAAGATCCTCCTCCATCCATCTCCGATTACCTCGAAGAGTCATTATTGATCCTCCATCTCAAGACCTCATCACCAACTAGAATAACAAGTTCAAGTCGAGATAGTATAGTCGATTATTGTAAACTCTCTCTCTCCACGAATTAGAAGACAAGGTAGAAATTTCTTATCGTAATTTTTGCTCTGTTCTAAGTTTTATTAAATTTTTATTTTGTTGATTTATTATGGTCTTCTCACGTGAAGTAAACCTGAAAAACTTTTCACGTGGCCAGCCCGTTGGCGAAGCGCGAACGAGTCTTTAGTAATATGATTACAAAAGTAACAAATGATTAATTCTGCAGGAAAAGCATTATGACTTGTACAACAGTGATGTAAATTTAAAAAAACATTTAATATCTATACAGAATTATATTTACTTTCTTGAAAGACTAACTCTGATGCTTCTTTAATTAGTCTGATAATCAGGAGCGGATCTACATAGGGACTAATAGGGCTTAAGTCAAAATTGAATTGTTATCATAAATTTTTAATACGTTTTAATTAACAATGAGCACTTATCGTATTGTAAAAATTAGTATAAATTATTATAAATTATCATTATTATTATATTATTAATATTTAGTATTATTTGTTTTATTGTAATCGATGTAACGTAATTGGTCAGTAATTAATCAATGTATATATTTTTTTATTTCTTATGTTTTTTTATACAAGATACAAAGTTTGTCATTCAACACAATTTCGTAAATAAATAAATTTCAACTCTGATTTTAATGTTATTAAAAATGAATTTTAAACCCCAATTTAAAGATTTTTAATCTAACAAAAGCGCCCATTGGACTTCGATAAGCGCTAGATCTTGAAAAACCTAGATCCTCCCCTGCTGATAATGATACGGTGTCTGATTATATCACGTTTACAAAGAATAAAAATCCTACACGAACATTATTTAACATATTATTGCACCAAATAAACATCCACCATAACCTTTATGTAAAATTTCACACAAATTACACACGCTCCAAAATGAAAAGCATGTTTCTAAATGTAGTTTTTCGCTTATACAAACACTATTTTAATTAATGCCTGATTTTTTATCCTCTGGTTAATATGATGAGTTTTTAATCATAATGAATTCGGTCAGGCCCATAAAGGCATGTCTACATATTTTGGCCCTCATCTAGGATTTGTGTATTATACATCCTAAAATTTCTTGGGTCTGCTCGATGGATTCGAGCCCTGGCATCTTAGATAATTCTGCTAACAGATTGGTCATCGTACCATTTCTAATGTCAGTTAATGTAGCATAGATTTCGATTAAGTACATTAAATTTTACGTATGTTAAATGCATCAATTCCACCTTAATTAATGATTACTAAATAATGAATGATTTCTTTATTTTATTTACAGATAATTTACAATTATATAATTTAAAATAATAGTTACCTCAATTTTGAATATAGTTTACTCAAAGCAATTTGTATAGGAAAATAGAGAAATATGACCAAGAATCCAATTAGAATAGTCCATCCATAATATTTCCACAACATGACTATCGAAGTAATAATGAAGAAAGGCGATGTAAATAAAACTGGAAGGCAGATAACTTTCTGTAATAAATGAAAGTGTTTCATATATACCGATAAATAACTATTAACTCGATTAAAATTAATATAAATTTAAGAATAATTATTTCGGACATCATAAAGTATTGTATATCATGAACATATTAAGTATAAACGAGCTACTTTTGTTTTTGCATTAGATTATTATTCTAGTAGTTACAATATTAGTCAGCTTAATTATTTATTTATATAGTCATCTAAAGGGGAGTTTTGGACTATTAAACAAATCGTTATGTCTTTCTAAACCGTCTGTTTATTAAAGTTTAAGAATTACTCGGAAGCAACTTTAATTTCCAGATGTTTTATTACAAATTAGTCCAAAAGTTTATTTTTAGATAGACGCACGCAATACTTTTTAATTTCTGACTCCTAGGTCTAAATTCCCTTAGGTTCTCTTGTCGCATCAAAGAGCATAGACATTGTCACCGTAATACCTTTCTATATCGAAAGCGAAGTTATACACCCCTTTTCTACTTTCCTCGCCGATATAGATAACAGAGATAGTATGGAGATCGGTCAAAAACAACCCCCTGTCCATATGTTTAAGATTTAGTGAACCTTGAAACGGTGAAAAACGGAAAACATTCAGAGGTTTCTTTTCTGTATGTATGGGTGTTAATGGGTATGTATATTTGTGTGTGTGTGTGTGTGTGGTATGAATTGTTTTCTTGTTTGAAGCATAATAACTCTTGTGCTTGCGAAAATTTCTAAAATTTTGCAGAATGGTTTCTGTATTAAAAAGATTTATGCTAATAAATTTTGGGGGTCGACGGTGTGAAGAGATGAACATTGGTCGTTTATAGTGATGAGGCAAAGTTTGAAGTCTGCACTGAAAGCAAGAGGAAAAATTTATCAGAAAACCAGAAGAGGCATTCCATTGTGACTGTGTGCTGCATGGTATAAAAGTCGCAGCTAGCATTATATTGGGGGGTGACGTGTCAGCCAAAGTGTAGCAAATTTTTATTTTAATAAACGATCAGTGAATGCAGCAAAACACCAACAAATTCTTGACGAAAACCTGCTATCGTTATTAAAAATTACAATATCACAAACATATTTTTTTCCAGCAGATTACTGCAAGATGACACACTTCTAAAACCATCGACACTAGGCTGGCCGAACATAATATTAAAACATTAAAATGCTCGCGTAGCAGTCTTAATTTTTCTCCTGTAGAGAATATGTGATATAGAATTAAAAACGTTTTGAGAAAAAGTCCTCATGAAAGTGTGCATGGTTAAGCAGAAAATCAAGCAAATTTTCGGAAGAAATCAGTCGAAATGAAGGACAGGCTCTTCTAGACACAATGAACGATCGTGTGAAAGCTGTTGTATAAGTTAATATTTAAAATATTCAGTTATAATCAAGGTTTAGCAATGTATAATACAGTATTTCTAAGTATAAAATATATATCTGTTTGAGATTACTGAAAATATATTAAAATAGCTTTTTATCCGAGGTATTTTTGTCGAGATTGTATAATACACAGGCGATATATATGGGTTTATGTGGTATATATTAATTAAACAAGTTGTTTATAAAATTATTTTTTACTTACATTTTGGAATTTGCCGACGTCGTTTGCTAGAAGATTTACCATTTGTCCCACATTCGATCTTTCCAGAGACGAAGGACTTAACCTAATTGCCTGAAAATGAAAATTTTACTTAGAATGAATATCTTCGGAAAATTATATCATCATTTAATGAAAAAATACGACTATAATATTTCGTAAAGTTTTCAAACAAACTAATCCATTAAATTTTCTAATAACTTGTCTAAGATATAATTCATCATCAACTTCCTTCGGTATTTTGCAGTTAAAATCTTCTAACTTTATTTTATATTCTTAACAGTAACACTTATCATTTGACAATCCATAATACTTTTTCAATAATTATTATTAAATAAAAAATTTCTTATGATTTTACTGAAGGCCATTGCTTTAAAACGGTTTTAAGCAGCTGAAGAGGGGTCTATTATCCAAACTGCATCCTGCAGTATGATTTGTCGTTAGGTGAATATTATCTTTGAATGCACGCATTCGACAGGAGCTTGAAGAACTATCATACTACAACTGTTCACTTACGTAAAGGTGATTCATTTAAAAGAATTTCAAAATCGAACAGAAATTAGATAAAATACAAAAAGTGCAACTCTGTGGACTCGTATTAATTACATTGAATTGAAATAAAATTGACGAGTTTCTTCCATTTTATAATTTGTTATATAAATGACTACTAGGACAGATCTTATTAATAGGAGTTATTGTACTGACGTTCGGTTTCTTCACTTGATGAAAACAATCTTTATTGTTCATCTGGTATTTCTCCTGTACACACTTTATATGTTTCGGACCTTCGGGTTCCTCTTCAGCACGTTTACAAAATACGGTACTGAAAACCAAATTTTTAAAAATTTACGACAATACAATATATTAAGAATACCGACCAATAATATATAGATTTCAGCATGACTTGCACAGAAGAACTCCTATCATAATACCACAATTATGATAGGAGTTCTTCTGTGTATTTATTTACATATCGAAGTAATTAACAAAAGAGAAATCGTATGTCATGCTGAAATCTATATATTATTGGTCGGTATTTAATATATTGTATTGTCGTAAATTTTTAAAAATTTGGTTTTCAGCACCGTATTTTGTAAACCTGCTGAAGAGGAACCTGAAGGTTCGAAACACAAATAAAGTGTGTACGGGAGAAATACCAGATGAACAATAAAGATTGTTTGTTTTCTCTGAATAAGTTTTCCTTAATTGAAGAAACCGAACGTCAGTACAATAAGTCCTATTAATAAGATCTGTCCTAGTAGACATTTATATAACAAACTGTATAAAATAAGGACATAAAGGGATATGAATTATTTTTTGCATTTTAGTTGTCGATAACATTTTAGCAATGCATTGTTTACCAACGAAAAAAATATCACTGTAGTGTAACTGGATGTCATCCTTACACAGCACCAAAGAGGTGCCGCTTCAAGATGACACCACCTGTGACCAAGAAGCAATGACGGCGAGGTTGTTGTTGTTGTTGTTGAAAGGTCAAGCGAGCTGAAGTTCTGAAATTACTTTTTGAGCAGTAGATCTTCCGAAAATGGTTCTGACAGAAATAGTTCGTAGCTTGTAGATATAGTCACCGACAAGAGAGATGATGCATTAGTGGCTGAGATATACGGCGATATAATATCGAAAAGGGTTTCGACAGGACAACACACGAGTAATCCGATCAAAAACTAAACGATGAGTGACTCAACTGGTGGCTAGTTGTCGTATTGAAATGATGAAATCGGCACAGCAGATGAAAAGGTTGCGAGAAAGAGTCTTTATCAACAATGAAAACTTAAAGGAAGATATACTGTCAGGCATGAAAGTTGAGAGATATTCGACAAAGTTATTATTATGATGTTAATTCGTCTACTTTGAAGTCCGGATTCTCACAGTAGTATTTTAAATAAACAATAAATAATACTTTTCGTAGAACATTATTGCAGAAAACAAAGTTTCATTCAAAATCCTCGAATACATCAACAGATTTTTCAACCACTTACCCTCAGCAGTAACGTAAACCACAACAACAACATATTTTGCCAAGGAAAACGTTTAATAATCACTAAAATTTTCTATTTATTTTACAAACCATCCTCGAGCAATATATTACATTCAATCGTTAGAATATAACATTCTAACGTCGTTTCGAATATAATAAATTTAACTATGAATTTTCAGCAAACAATTCTCAAAAGACGACCGTTACACAAAATCAAATCACGTGAATTATCAAAATTGAAACATAAAATATAATTACAAGAAATATGTTAATATATAAAGCGAAGCCAAAAATGAAAATGAAATATTGCTTCGTTTGACCGATGGACAATGTATAAATTGGTATGCTTTAATTTTTTCTAATGCATTTCTAAGAAGTTTGTAAATGGTGGATATTCTTCTGAATACCAATTCTGTTTCTTTACGAACTGCAATTTCATTCATTAAGTTTTTATCGCCATGCTGAAAGATTACAATCAGCGTGAAAATACATATTGGAAAAAAGACTAAAGCATATCAATTTATAGATTGCCCCTCAGTAAAACGAAGCAATATTACTTTTTCATTTTTGGCTTCATATTATTTAACACATTTCTTGTAATTATTGTGAGGCCAAACATTCCCCCCTAAGAAAATTATTGTTATTGTATCTACACTGTGTTTCAGTTAAACGTTTCAGAACTTATAAGAGGGGTAGGGTGCATTATCTGTATAATTTTAGTTTTAATCACTATATTTTAATGTTTCTGCTAATAATATATTTGCTTTAATTAAAATTTACAATTAACTGTTATAAATCTCACAACATTCGAAAGAAAAGATGAGAGGATGCCTGTCTTTTCCCCCTTTTTCAATGGTGTTATATGACCGATGGTATGTTATCCATGCACATCAATTTTCTTTGGCAAGAGAGGAGAAGGACTACTAGATGATCAATCATACATTTTACAAATGACTTCACCTTCCTCCAGAACAAAAGCATGATTGGTCAAAAACAAAGAATAAAACAGAAAGAAGTGACGAAAATTAACAGAGTGAGACAGGATTAAGAGACTGACTGACTGATTGGCCGGACGGGGGATTGAATGGACAAGAGACAACCGACCTAGTGAAGGATCAAGTAAAGGAGAAAGAAGACGAAAAGGAAAAACAGAACAAGGAGAGAAAGTGAAGAAAAAAGAGAAGACAACTCTTTTCCTAGTATGTTGTGAGTTGTGCATTTTGAATACCCCCATTAGGTACCACCTCGTTTTATAGATAGAAATAGGCCAATTTCTTAATTTTTTCAGAACTTTGTTTTTCGATAATAAACTTTTCTTATTTGTACTTGACTCTGCATTCATCCTCCTGAGAGGCTCATTCCTTGACTTCGGAGTGACTCTTACCCTCGCGCCGTAAATATTTGTTTCTTTGTCTAAATCGGAGATGTGTCCGACAAAACACATGTAGTGTAAGACACTATCCCAAACTTGCATGATTTAATTTTTGACGGCCCTCGACTTCCACATTATATTTTATCTTTTAACTTTGATTATTTATGTGATTTGATTTTGTGTAACGTTCCTCTTTTGATAAATTGTCTGGTGTACCTTTATTCCTATTTAAATTTATTATATTCGAAATTACGAATGTAATATAACGCATGAAGATGTTTGTAAAACAAGCTGAAAACGTTCGTAATTATTCAACGTTTTCCTTCATTGTATGTTATTTATACAAAGTGATATTTCATTTCTTCACAATATATCTCAAACAACTTTCAAAAATAAAATTACAGAACAATGGGTTGCTAGAAAATTTTTTTTACAAATAGTTTGCATTTGTAGTTAATTTATTCGATCCATTTAATAAAACTGTACTATTGTATGAAACATATAAATTTACTTATAGTACTGTACATTATATTTGCTACTCACCTTTCTATATATAATAGTGCAGAAAGCTATCCTTAACTTCATTGCATATAATTCAGTTATAAACACACTAATGTTATATGTACAGAAATAAATCGCAAGTAGGATAAAAAATCCCGCAACTGTAGCATAGAACTTGTATTGATTCCATTCCTCTCTGTTCTCAAAATAATTTATTATTAATCCTACGAAGTATGCTTGGCCCGCAATTAACGCTGTCATCTGCGGACGAACATAAATATTAGTTATTTCACATTATTTTAAAACATTCTTTATGTCTTTCAAATCGGTTATCGTAATACCTGAATGAGTACAAGTAGAATAATTATTAAGTATTTCCAACCAATAAAACGTAATAAAGCTTTCAGTATGCTCGAATTCTTCTTCTGCAATTCCTGGTTCCATTCTCTGAAATGAAATTGCAATACAATATTTCAATCGTCAGGCTATTCTAGAATTTTTGTAAACTTATAAATCAATATAGTGCACTTAAAACTATCACTTTATTTTGGAAATACAGTAAAAGGTTATTTATATTTAATATTTAGACACGTGGTGCGCTAAAGATCCAGAGCCAAATTTAAAACATAATGGGGAGTGCTTATATATATATACGTTATTACACGACAGATGAGGGATGTAATGTTAACACAGTATAAGCATGTAATGTTTCATTTTAGACTGACGTGAGTAAATAGCATGCACGAACATGTCATAAATCATAGATTTTCAGTAACGTGTGTTGTTACAAAGTGTACAGTAATGTCTGCAGCGAACAGATGGCATTTATCTTACTGAATTATGTATTATATACTAAAGTTTACAATATTTCTGAGTTTTTAACGACCACACTCCACTCTAAGTAAGTACGCAACAGATTAAGAGATGATAGTGTTAAAGTTAGTATTAACTTAATGGATTTAAAATGTACCTGTCACAGTCATTGATACACTCGGCTTTATAAATCGTAACTTTAAAAAATAATCAAGGAGCGAGTTGCTTAAGTTTCCCGGCAATATTTGGTAACGCCATCCGTTACGATATTTAATTTAAAAAACTTTTTATATGTTTTAATTATTATAAAAAACGCAAAGTGCTTAATTTAGAGGATAGAGACAAGTTTTGTAAATAATTAAATGTTAATAACGAGTAAAATCGTTAATAAGTCCAACTCTACTGGTCATATAACACAGCCTCCTTTATCTCCCCACCCCCTTGACTTTTAACTGTAAAAATTTAATTAATTGCGTCAATATTCCTAATAAATAAACTTCTCTGCAAAATTTCAGAAATTTTCAACAGAAACCATAGGAGTTATTAAACTTCAAAGAGCGTGAACAAATCGTGCCACACACAACTAACATAACGAAGAAACCAAGTAAGAGATAACAGCCAAAGTAGAAAGCGGGCGCGAGATGTCTGATGTTACTAGGCATTATGGCTCGAATAGGTCTACAGTTAGGCACAATCTTAGCTATGAAAGATATATCGAAAAGTCTCGAGCTGCTTATGGAGTAATGAAAATCACATCTGAGAAATAAAGAGCATTTTAGAGCTCATAATGGAACCACAAACTGATCTGAACGACAGAACTCTGAGAACTCTCAAATGAAAAATACCAAGAAACTCGGCGAGATGTGTTTTCTTTTGAAAAAGAAGAAGACGAAAGAGGACCAATGTCGACATTTGCTACTAAAGATCTTTTGAAGAAGTGGGAGGATGTCGGAACAACGATCATCCGAGTGGCATCCAAACCAGAATAAGGTTAATGGGGTTGGAGATCTCTACAATTACAATACTATTAATTACTTCCGAAAAATCCCGAAGAAAAGAGAAAAGCGATCGACATTGGACAGATTCTTTAACCCCCACAAACGGAAAAAATATGACTAATAAAAATGCAAGAGTGTGTGTGTATATATATTTGGTTAATGTTCCAAAATGGCGAAACTTCCGGCAATCTCGATTCAGGGCATTCGGTGGAATAGTTGACAGAGGGAGCTATCTGATACAACGCCTGACGAAATATGCAAATTTGTTGAACGATCCATAAAATGTGTTTGTGCGTAAATATGCAAATTATTAGATATGACGTAGTAGATGAA
Organism: Centruroides sculpturatus; assembly: GCF_000671375.1. NCBI lineage: Eukaryota > Metazoa > Arthropoda > Arachnida > Scorpiones > Buthidae > Centruroides > Centruroides sculpturatus. Next base: position 21,110 of record NW_019386430.1, on the reverse strand, counting down.
TGTTTCTCGCGAAAGTATGCAAATTAATAATGAGATGTTTGCGAAGGTTTGTCGTTGCATGTTTTGTGTACTCTATGATAGTTTTCTCTATACTATTTTTACACAAGCAAGTTATTCAGGTAAAATCTAATCTTAAATTTTTTTTATTAAATATTACGATAATTTTTGTTAATTTTTAATTTTTTTATGTTTATGCTTCTAACACAATAAAGTGTTATAAATTAAGACACTTGGCGTTATAAATTAAGACACTTTTAATTTTTTGTTTAATGGTAATACAGCGATAACGAGTTCTGTAGACATCAATTCCGACGAATTTTGGTCCGGTTGTACAACCCACAAATTTTACGTTAGTATTCTGCTTACGAAGGAACCTTTAAGGGCAAATGTGACAATATTTCCTGGGATGGAATTTTCTCGTTCATATGGCATTATCTTTGGAATGTACGTCAACAAATTCGGCTGTTGCTGCAGGTATTTCTAGAAAGGCTGGCATCGATTGGTCAAACCACATACGCTTATTTATGCTTATAGCCTTGAATAACATGACATTATTTAAAATAGGAGGTCCTAATAAAACTGTCGAATTATAGTAATATGCAAACGCAAGTAAGAAAAGGGGCATATACTGAAATCTACAAAATGCGTCATAGGAGGAATACGCAGGGATGACAAAAATTGCTTCATTTGTCAAGTGAATGACAGATATGAAACCACCCTAAATTGGATTGTATCTAAATTTGTAAATTCTGGTAGTCTAATTATCACCGATGAATGGAAGGGATTAATCACATCGACGACATTGAAGCGATAGATATTAATCATAGAACAGTTAATCATTCAAAAAACTTTGTAAACCCCGAAAGGTGATTATACTCAAAACATTGAAAGGTTATGGGGTTATTTAAAAAATAAAAAACCTGCCAAAGCGTTACACGAATGATCTGGCGGACTCATACATGTATTTGTTTATGCATAAGAAGTTCATGAATTGGCCCGCTAAAAAACCCGGAGAAAGATTTCAAATATTTGTAAAACACTCGAGTATGATATATCCAGGTACCGGAAGAACACCAAAATTGCCAGAACCAGAGAATGTTCCCGCCACACCAGTTTCTAATATTAAAAAGAAGGAAACGCGGGAAAGAGGAGGGAAAAGGAGAAGACAACAAAGAAATTGACTAATAAGACATTGAAAAGAACGTCAACGAGTGCAAAGGAATCGACTACGTCAGGGAAGAAACGTAGGAAAGAAAAAAAAAAGATCACTAACGTAAGTAATATTTTTATAAATTTACTAGAATAAGTTATTTTAATTTAGGAGGCGTGTCCTCTCCGTTCAAAACATCGGTTATCGCGCAGTCTCGAGAATAGTTCAAAATGGCGACAGGAAGTTCCGCCATTTTTGAACCATAGGTAACATTAACCATATTTTTTACTATAACATGTACATAAACGTAGTAAAAAAATTTATTTTTTATTTTTTGAAGTCTCCGGAACGAATTAATCAAATTCCTTTAGTAAATCGATAATCGGATAAAGAACAAAGTCTTGGAACCTATTATGTTCGCTAACTAATCACCCACTGTACTTTATCAGACACATCGACTAATTCTCCTAGTTTATGTATTTCAGAGCACTAAACACATTGAATTTAATTAATCATTCACGTGCTTATAAGAACAAAAAACACGATGTAATGCGTTTTTTATATTATTTTGACTGTAAAAAAATTTAAGTAGGCCTAATGAAATTTGAAAGAAATATACTAAAAGTAAATAGTATTGTAATACTCCGATAAAATATTTACTGTAAATGAAATAAATATTATAAATTTTGCTATAAATTTTCATATTGTTAAGTACTGAGCTGAGTATTTTACTACAAAGTAATAAAGAATAAAATGAATATCGCTTATTTTGCTATTTAGTTTTATTACGCTTAACGAAATCACAAATAAAGCTAAAAATAATTAAGTAGCAGTAACTGATATATCCATGTCCACAACTAAATAATAACTAACTTACTTCTGAAGCAGATCGCCGAGATACTCTGAAGTATGATATTTTGAACATTTGTATAAATCTTCTTCCTTTAAAACTCGCTTTCTTCCTTCGTTTATTAGTGGGAAAATCCAACTGAAAAAGAGATAATGGCAAAGAGTTTAATTTGGAGGATAGAGACAGGTTTTATAAAATAAATTGTAAATGCTAATAACGAGTAAAATCGTCGTCAAGTCCAACCGTACTCGAGATATGAAACGACCCCTTTCCCTCTTCACCTGTTCCAGCTTTAACACTAAAATTTAATGGCATCAATTCCCTTATATAACAACCTTCCTACAAAATTTTAGAAAATTTCGACAAAAGACACGACAGTTATTAAAATATAAAAAGAGTGAAAAAAATCGTGCCTCCCACACGAACACCTGACCATACACAAACACAAACTACCATATACATACAGAAAAAAGACCCGAATTTTTTGCATATCTGGGGTTTCAAGGTGCACTGGGCCCTAAAATGTACAAATCTTGATAATATATTTCTCAAGATTTTTACACTTTGGGACTCTGTACACCAAATATTTTTCATTTTAAACGAATGTAATGATAATTTCATAATAATGGAACTTCTTCAGAATCCGTCTACTGTAACAAAGGAGTTTGGCAAGGATGTCCATTGACTCCATTACTATTTTATTTATATATTGATGGTCTGGTAAATAGTTTGAATGAAATTTCAAAATTTAATGGTTTATGGTTAGGAAATGATACATATATTATGGTCCTGCTGTACGCAAATGATGTGGTGATTGTGGCTGACACCCCGTTAGAATTACAGTTGGCAATTGACGGTTTGCTGAGATTTTCGATTGACAGACTTGCAAATTAATATAAAAAAAACTGGAATGGTGGCCTTTCAAAATGGAAATAGAAGATCAAGTAAATTTAACTGGTTTTTGGATAAAGAAGAAATTGAAATAGTTGAGAAATATAAGTATCTGGGTATTTGGTTTAAATATAACCTTAAGTCTTTAAGTGCATAACACTATAAACTACTGGCATGACCTTTATGGGTATGATGCATAAGGTCTAGTAGGGAGTGGTGTTACACTGAAGTTGATGGAATTTCGCTCGTGCAGGGACAGCAAGGAATGGTGGTGTGACCACCTGAAACAAGATGTTAACCCTCGATTATCTCCCTTGAACACAATGTTTAAGTTTATAAAGTAGATCTGCACAGAACTTCTTCTACTTTATGGATCAATTTATCCTTGATGCTGTTGTTAACCATATTGATAAAGTTCCTTCACACTAGTAATAAACAATGAAGACATTGAAATAAACAAATTAACATACGGTTTTACTAATGCAAGAAAAGAAAAAGGGCATAATTATACATATTCATATATATATATATATTGACATAAACAAAGAGAGAGAGGGAAAAAACAATTTACAAATAAAACTATTAAAATAATTACGCGAAGAATGAAAATGAATAAACTACCGATTAAATGAATTTAATCCGCTGCATTAACGTTAAAGGCAGCGTTTATGGTCGGCGTTTTTGGGAGTAGTCTATTATAATTAATAATTTAATTTATTCAAGTAATTGTTTACTCTTTTTTTTGAGTATTGTTTTATAGAATGTTTTGTTTGCTTCGACTATTCGCTGCAGTTTTTTGTGTGTATTTTTATTTCTTTTGTTGAATAATTATTATTGTTGTCGGTATTGTTTGGTATTAGTATTAATATTGTATTGCTCCTTTTTTTCTTTTAACAGGCTAATTTTACGCGCTGTGCTATTAATAATAATGTTAGTATAAATTTAGTAATAATTGATAGAGGAGAAGGTTGTATTATGGAAGCCCATTTTCATTATAGTGAATTGTAAACAAGGTATCATAACTACACCCACATTTTTTTGTGCGAAAAGTACCGATAACGATTAAACTAAATGTTCCTAATTGGATTTTTCGTTAGTGTAACTATAAGTATGGTTTTTGAAGGCTTTTGTACAAACTGTCAGAAAGTAGGATTAGGGAAAACCGGGTGGTAATATGGAACCTTACTGTACGTTTTCAAAAAATACTGTAATGTATCCGAAAACAAATAGGAAAGTACAAGGAATGTTAAATAATTACAAAATTATTTACTGTAATGTATTTTATCGAAAAAATGCTTTTATAATAGAAAAATATGATTTCCATCAACAATATAATATTCCAGCAGCTCTTTTTCGATATTCTAGGGAAGAATTGGCTTTCTACTTAGTGTCTTTTTCACAAATTGTTCCGGACGAATGTCTGCATGCAAATAAAGAGTTCGGAGGAGTTGGGTTCCATATTAAAAGCACCAATGGCATCGCCATCTTGAATTAACTTATGTCTGTCAAGACCAAATTTTAAAAAACGTGAACATCACACAGATTAATATGTACGCCTAAGTCTCTGGAACGGAATACGTTAACCAGTGAACCTACACGATTTATACTTTAAAAATAATTAAATTTACTTAGCATTCAAAACTTGCGAATTTTGAAAAAAAAAAACAAATTTGCTGATTAAATGCGGACAACCGTTTAACTGAAGTAAAACGGGTTTTCCCCTTGCTATGGATGTCTGCCTAGTTCAGTTCAGCCACATTCCTCTACAGTTCNTTAAAAAAAACAAATTTGCTGATTAAATGCGGACAACCGTTTAACTGAAGTAAAACGGGTTTTCCCCTTGCTATGGATGTCTGCCTAGTTCAGTTCAGCCACATTCCTCTACAGTTCGCCTTTATTATCAGTTCGAAATGGGGTGGTTCCATAATACCCGCAATGTTCCATAATACCACCTTCTCCTCTATTATTTTTACTGTGATAATATGCCCGTACATACAGGGTTTCCCTTGTACTATTAAATAAATAAATATAACGTTAAATTATTATTAGTCAAAAATAATTCAGTGAATATTCTGGATCTATAATCGAAGATTTATCAGGTATAAATATACTAACTGATAAATATTCTCATAAATATTCACACCACTCTCTACTAGACCTTATGCATCTCTAATTGCCACGTGTTATGAACGATATTTAAATTGTGCAACGTATACTTTCAACAACTGAATACTTATAAAAAGTCAAATACGTACATTACAGGAAGAAGTCAAGCGTGAAATACTGTATAATGAATACTTTATTTCCTTCGTCCGTTAAATGATTCTTCGTATATTTAATAATACAAGTAAATAAATATCTTTTTTCTATGTATAATTCTGTGTAATTTTATGTTCATGTGCAATCTATTCCCCATTAGCTATATAAAAAGTTCGTAAACTGTTTGAATGGCAATAATATAAACGATAAAATTTTTTACTACAGTACTTACTTGAAATAATAACTTTAAATAACCTAATAAAATTATATTTTTAATTATATTTTGCATAATGTATTAGATTAAACGATAAATTGAACACTCGTCGAATACAGAGTACATCGCGTGTTTGATAAACAAAATACTTTTAATTAAATCCTTTTGATTTATCTCAAGAATCTATTAATTCCTATCAATATATACTGTATGTTTCACAATCTTGTACACGTGGGAAGAATTGCAGTTTTAAATATTAAAAGTTTTAATATAGAATTTGTGTATACACTTGTATTATAACACGAAATGATGGTATAAAAAGTCAGGGGTATTCTTTTAAGAGATTACCCTTGAGCAAATAATTTTTATTACAAAATTTCAATTGTTAATGAAAGAAAATATTACACACTAGAAAAATATACGAGAAAAGACACCAACTGTATCTAATGAGTTACTTCTGTTTTTCCTCTCCATTTTCTATTAATTTGTCTCGTCTACAGTGTTCTATACACTGCATCTGTTGTATTACTCATCAAATCTACAAATCGATCAATCAAATAACGTATAATTATTATTTTGAAGTGTAAAGGTTTAACGAGTTATTTTTGTTGAGAAAACCTTGAAGTTTCGTCAACACGTGTTAAGTACTTAATTCATTTTTCATGTTAAATATAAATTTGTCACAGATAAATTTTAAACTTAACCCTTAACTGGTTTTATGGGGGCCGCGCGGCCCCCACGTGTCATATTTTTACAATTTTCTAAAAATCTAAATATCGTGCGCAGCTGCCATTTTATGTAATCTCATTACGTCGTGACTCTTAGCTAGTGCCAAATGTTCGGCCCTGTAGCACTTACAAGGATGGAGCTACGTACCTTCTGGGGGCCGCGCAGCCCCCACGATACCAGTTACGTTGGTTTTTTGTGGAAATGTGTTTTTATATTTTTTTTATTTTTACAATTATTTAGCAAAGATATCTCAATCTTTCATCAAAAATTCAAAATGACTACCAAAGAATCATTTGAACTGCTAATAGAAGATAATATTATACAAATTGCTAGATCAAGCCGAAATCTCCTGAAAAGAGTATGTTGTCATTTTGTGCTGGAAAAAAAGATGGTAAATATGCTACTAAGTGCAACAGTTGTTTGAAATTTATTTGCAAAGTGCATAGTACTA
>NW_019386430.1:0-14123 GCF_000671375.1 Centruroides sculpturatus | reverse complement strand
CACTGAGCAAGACTACGCTATGAGGGTGCGGGAGATATGAGGCTAAAAGTAGTTGAAAGTGGCTTTCTATTTCGAATGTTTTGTTCGAATTAAATTCGAACATAAAATTCGAATTTGGTTCGATTATAGAACGATTGTAAACGTTCCAGAAACGTTGAAAATAGTTTGCTTGACTAAACGTAAAAATTCTCTAATTAGTCTGGAAACAGGGGACCTAATCCTTGCATTCTGTGAAAACGGGTAAGATTAGCTATAATGTAATTATCTTAATCTTCACTATCGTTACTTTTTGCCCAGCGAAGCGGGTCCTTGCAGCTAGTTTATTATAAAACGACAACGAGCGTAATTTTAACGATAAAGATACGTTTTAAAATACAATACGTAAATGCTATCAACGAGAATATCTGACCCACATTATACATTATTTATTGTTCTCAAATGTTTTATTTCTATATTCATTATTATTTACCCAATGTAGCCATTCTTCAAGCTTTATAATTTCTTCTATTTCTTTTTGTTGATTTTCAAATTTACTTGTTCTATTGTTTACTTTATCAATATACATTTTCAAAATATTAAATTTCATAGTTGTTGGCACATATGATTTGTAGTTAAGAAGGATCTTAGGTATTTGCATCGGTTTGAAAAATTTTTTGTATTCTAATTTATTCTCATTTCTTTCAATGGTTAAATCTAAATAATTAATATTGTTGTTTCTTTCTTTTTCGGTATCAAACTGTGTATTTTTTCTATTAGGTTTGCTCGTTGTAAAATAATTTCTTCGCTTATTTTTCTACTGTCAAATATAATGATACAGTCGTCTACATACCTATTGTAGAATTCCTTCTATGTTTATAATTTTTCATCTATATGCATCGCGAATGTTTCTGCCAATCTTGGCCCTATGCGTGTTCCCATTGGAATTCCACCAATTTGGGTGTTAAACGTTTCATCGTACAGAAAATAATTATTTCTTATTACTAACGAACATAATTTAGTTTCTGATCTGGAGCCTGTAATCTCTTTAATGAATTTTCAATATGATTTCTATGTATACTCGGGTACATATTTTGGACATTATTTTTTAATTTATCTAAAATTTTTTTGTTAAGTTTTTGATTTGTTATTATATTTTGCATACCTTGTCTTATGTTGTTTCTTTCCTTTTGAGGAAAGGAACATCATAAGACAATGATTCTTCATATATTTAATAATACAAGTGTGTAAATATCTTTTTTCTATGTATAAACGATAAAATATTTTACTACTTACTTGAAATAAATTCATTAGTTACACCCCTGAGCGAATAATTTATATTACAAAATTTCAATTATTAATCAAAGAAAATATTACATACCAGAAAAATATACGAGAAAAAACACCAACTGTATCGAATGGGTTACTTTCCTCTTTCCTCTCCATTTTCTATTAATTGGTCTCGTCTACACATTTCTATACACTGCATACGTATTAATACTCATGTAGATTTGATGAGTAATACTATCAGATAACATTAACTATAATATTTATTATAAAGTGTAAAGGTTTAACTTGTTATTTGTGTTTAGAAAACCTTGAAGTTTAGTCTAGATATAATATGAAATCAGACTGAAAATTTCGTACTGCTCTATCAAATGTGATATATCGTTTTAAAAAAAATGTCTTCAAATTTTTATTGTAAACTGGCAAAGAAAAGCCGAATTTTGAAGTTCGAGATAGGTTTTTATAAAAAGAAATTTGTAAATGATAATAAGCAAAAATGATCCTGCTTAAATTTGACCCTATTCCTGGTACAACATTGTGTGGTCCTCCTAAAAACAACAGGTTGAGATTAAACATTTATATTATAAATTTATTAAAACTCTCCTGACAAATGGATCCATAAGTAATTCTATCTTTGTAATCTATGAGTTTTGGGTAAATAGTGCCAGAGTATTTGCCAAGGTATGTTTTCGTTGAGAAACAATGAGACCCGGTCATTGTATTCCTTTTTCCAGTGTATAGAGGGGCTGAAGGAAGCCGTTATTCAAGTTCAGGGCATGGAATATCAATCGGTATTCTAATTGCGTAGTCTTATTAACAGTTACTTTCAAATGATTTACATTTAATTTATAATTGTAGATAGTATGTGAGGTGAAAAGAAACTCTCATAGCTTCATATATGTACAGAAATACGAATCTGGACTTTAAATCAATATATTTACATTAGTTTAATTAAGGATTGTGGCGAAATTGTTAAAAGTGTATGAAACTGTAATCCATGAAGCATGTACGTAACTAAAACATAGGAATGAGTTGCATCTTGTAATTACGCCACGTTTTATCAGTGTGTATCTTGACCTTTGACCTCGAATAAAAATTTCCTTCAGCTCTGTCTCTATACTGGAAAATGTATTGTTTCTTATTGTGTTCGATCTCAGCTTACGTACAAAAACATTTAATATTCGACAACTGGATCATTCATCCGAAGAGTCCTAATCTTAATTGCCCATTTTCCTTGTTATTTATTTATTAATAAGGTTTTAGTATTTTTTCACATAATCGACTGAACGTAACAGTTTTATGCTATTATAAAAATAATAGAAGTACGTGACAAACAAAAGAAACGAGTTTACGGTCACAAAATAATAATCAGATGAATCTCAGAATTCTAAAAGTAACAAACTCAATTCAGTGCCACCATTCACAAGCTGCTGAAATTCGCACAAAATCGAGTGTGGAGCTAAATCAAAGAACACGAGACAAATACATATACGGAAGTCACGCGATGTTAGAACAGTGGGGTTGCGTATTTGCAACGTTAAGTAAAAAAAGGGTGGAAAATCGTATGTGGAGTTTCATTTCACAAGAAATCAGTTCATTTGGAAAACCAAGTCTTACTCATTTTGACTGCAACGGCAGTAGCAATCCTAATTCTGACACGCGAGTCATAATACTTTCAACACGTTTATGTCAATTGGGAGAATCGCTTGTTATGATCTGTTAAGATGTTCATTGAAAACATTTACTGAACACGTTCAGTAAATGTTTTCGTGTGTGTACTCAAGTAATTCGAGACTAGATACCCGTGCTGAGGTGTTTTCTAGTCGGTGTTCGATTTCAACTTTGACTATCAGTACGTGGGATGTTAGTGATCGTTTTTTCCTCGATAAAACTTTAACACTTACAAATGAGATGTAGGATGTTTTGGAGAAAGAACCACCATGTTTTTTTAGACAAATATTTAACAGTGTATAAACACGTGCTCGGGACACGATACCGTAATGTATTGTGGTAGTCACCATAATGGTTTCTTTGTTCTCAGTTACTTGGATTTTTTCTTATCTATATTTGTTTTTAAGTACTGAAGTTTGGTTTAGGGCACCGAACAGTAAACATTCTTCGGAGAAAAATGTAATATTTTCGGTTTTCTCCATGAAAAAGCCAAGAGATATAAATTACTTTTAATACTGCAGAAAAGATGAGTGGAAACATTTGATAATTCCAGGTGATTGAGGTAAGCGTATAATATAACGTATAAAATATAAGCTTACGGAGTGTTTTTAATAACTTTTGTAATGTAACGTAACTAAATCTTATAGATATATTTTAAAAAGTCACAATTTGAATAGCATTATAGATGTGTCAATTATAAAGTCACGACACGTGAATAAAGAAAGAGACGTTTATGGATAAATATTTAAAAAACGCCTTTAATTGAAATACAAAGACTAAAGAAATATTTTAATATGAAACTAAATGTTATAGAATTACGGCATAAAAGTCGGTGCTTGTGAAGTAATAACAGGATTTTATGCTAAGTCCCTTTCTTTCCTATCATATCCGAACGTGTTTATATGCTTTATCGCAGGCATTCATCTGATTTTTGACATTCAGTAGACTTGTAAAACTGGAATACATCGCCTGAATTGTCTGAAAAAGTGGCAAAGATAAATAAATGAATTATTACGAGGAGAACGTTTTAAAATTTTTCAAGATTCCAACCTTGGGAATGCTTTTCTTGGTAATCGTGAATATTCCAGCTACGGTTATTCCTATGGGAGCTTTTCCTAATCTCTTTCTGTAGGAAATTATCTGCAACAAAAATTATTATAAAAGTGGAAATTTTGTTCTGTAAAATGGATTAAGAGACCAACACCATTATCCAGCCACTTATTAGTCAATTAGAAAAAGCATACCTTTAGCTTGTCTTCGAGTCCTTCTTCGTAGAAGAAAAGAAGCTCCAAGATGGGACGTATCCGGTGCATCTGTAAGAAAATAACACGTGTTCATCTGCTAAAATAACATTATCTAAAAAATAGAAAACTTATGCGATTTTCCGAAATACGACAGAATCTTACAGTTTTCGGTAGTTTTGTAGTAGCCAATGTAAGAATAAAAAAAACCAACATACTGAAGACTGAATCTACGAGAGCTGTACATTTAATTATGGTGCTTCCATTTCCGATCACTCCATTGTAAACGGAAAGAGACGTCAATGCCAATTGGAACAAATAATAAATGGCAGAGAAGAAGCTGACAATATCGTCGAAATCGGAAAGAATGTCACAGAATTGAACGTGTCTCGCTATGACGTATCGGTAATTTATTTTCTTCTTATCGCAAATCTGTTCTTCTAACACTGTGCAGAACAGCGATACTTCGTGCTCCAGCGTGATTCCGATATCGAATATAATGAGAATTATATAACTTATTACGTGAATGCCGTAAAAGAGTTCACAATTAGTTAAAACGTAATGGAATATAATAATATAGAGGTTGTTTTTGTTCACGACAAACGAGAAAGCAATGGAAATGACAACAATTATGAACGTGATAAAAAGTAACGATAAGCCGCGTATCCAGTTAGCCATTTTGTATTGTATGAGCGCCGGTTTCAGTCTTGTCTGTTCGAAATGGTCGCAGTACTTACTAAGAACTCGTTGTAAGAGTTGACGGTCGAGTACCGTTCGACAGAGAGACGAAATACGACAGAGAGACGAACAACGTGAAAGAGAATATGACCAGAAAATGTAAGACGAAATCGTCTTTAAAAATATCAGAAATATTTCCCGTATACTTCGTTCTTGCCTCTTCCGTGAGAAAGATGAAGAGTAGAATATTAATATTGCTTGCTATCAGTACACACTGCACGAAATATCCGTAAATGTTAAGTGCAAACGTCGCTTTCTTGCCATTTACACACGTCTGCAAGCCGAAAATTTTGATTATTTGCAAATTTGTCTCTATTCTACACGTAAGACAATAGCAGTTGGTAGCGTGCTCAGAAGGATACATTTTAATTTTTCCTTTTAAATTAAATGTAATTAAAATTAATTATTCACTCGAATGACACTGAAAATTACATTTATTAGGAAAGGATGGTGCTAATTGGTAACAGAAAACTTCTCTTTATGGTAATGCAGTAAGGCATTTAATCATTAGACTACGGAAAAACCTATTGATCGCATATAATCAATGGATAAGAATGCATTGGTTTTATACGACATTTAATCATGGAACGAGCTTATTAATTTTGCTGAGAATTTATATGCTATTAGAGTCCATTAAGATGGATCGAACGTGTAATGCTCGAGTGCATACTTCAAATTTTTACAATATTGATTGGATAAGCCACTAATTAATATAAGCTTAAACGTGACATCATTTTGAAATTAAAAGCGTTTTATCTAATCTATAATTCTTTAATTTTAAATTTAAATTTTAGAAGTAAACAAAGAATTTGACGGCCGGGTGAATGGGATATACAGTAATATCACTTAAGAGTACGTGACAAATAAAAGAAAGAATTTTAATTCCCTGGATACGTGCAAAAGTTGTTTGGTTTAACTATAAACACACATGGAAGAAAATCGAAATTTTCTAAATTTCTATTTTTTAAAAATTACTGGAAAATTTTCTGGAATAAGTGCAAAGTGTGCTGCTGACATTTTCTTAGAAATAACACAGATTCATTCAAGAGTTTCCGAGTATTCTTTACAGCACCTGTCTCGAAAAAAATCCTGATTTTGCATTACCTAAGAAATCATTTGAAAACAGTTGAGTTTATTATATATATTCAGTTATAAAAGAGGAGAATATTTCGAGGGACAAAGCGAGAAAAAAATATACTGTATTTCAAAAAGAAAATTTCCAAGCTGAAGAAATCATTGCCAAAGGATAAACCAGCAACGAAGTTAATCTCAAGTCATAAGAATCCTTTTTAAAAATTATACAATCGGTATTAAGACGACGGTACGGTAAAAATTACTATTTGCTTTCGTATCTTCGTTTCAAGAATTGAAATTATTGATATGGGGCCTTCCATAAATTACGTAAGGTATTTTGGGGTGGATGAGGGTCAAGGATTTCTTAGATTTCATAAATCTTATAAACTTCTGAGAAATAAGCAATTTTAAAAAACACTAAAAAAGTAGGATTTAGGACCATTCATCTTAAATCGTACTTTGAGATCCTATCGTTGGTTTGCAGTCTTAAGAATAAAAGTCTTTATCAATAATGTATTAGTACGTGTGTATATTAACTCTTAACAAATTAGGCGGATGGTCTTCGCCATTTTTTGGCAGTCATCGCAATTGTAATCCGTTGTTTTTTATTGGTTCCTGCGCAAAGTTCATGTACCCATATCTCACATTGTGTGCATTCGACCATACTTTCTTTTACGTCTTCTTGGCATAATTTATAGTACCAACTGTTATTTTCATCATCTTGTTTCTTTTTTTTATTTTCCTTTAGTGATAATTTGGTAGTTTTACTTTTCTTTGCACCAAGATTCTTTGATACGTTTTTCTTCTTGCATTTCCAAGAATACCACGTATTGGAGATATTATTTCAAATGTCGCTAGAACTGCCTCTGTATTAGAAATGTTTACTTTCATACGTAAAGAACATTCCTTCGCTTTCTCTTCTAGACATTGATCTCGCTGTTTTTCTGAAGGGTGAGTTGTCGGTACCTCGGGGAAGTTGTGAGTACTCAACTTCTTCAGTCTATTCTTGCTCAGTAGTCTGATTGGATTGTGCCACACACGTTAAAGTATCTGTTTTGTTCTCGCTGCCTTTCAGTAGCCAGATTCTGGGAGACTTCCGCCGATTCACTTAGATCAGCATCTTCGTCAAGAACATTTTCCTCATCCCTGATCTTAAAGCGATTGCGAGGCCACAATCCGCAAGATTCGAATCCACGCATACCTGTGTCCATACAAACTGCTCGAGGATATGCTTTATTAATGAACCACTCCTATGGGTGTATAACACTAAGATTACATAAAGCAAAATACACGATACAAAGTAAACATAAAATTAGTATTCAGCTTTTTGGGAAAATAAAATGTAAAACTAGAAATTAGAAATTATAAACAGTCTTTTCTTCTACATTTTTGAACATAATTGTAAAAAGCATCATTCAGTGGTTTCTGAACAAGCTTATCGAGTGGTTTCATTCGGATATGTCGGGCCACGTCCCTCACCACCCGGCAGCCCCACTGTGGGCTTGGCCGAACCTATAATGGACTTGAAAAAAGAAGCCCTCTTAGTGCCCACAGGGCGGAAAGAGTTTTAAAAAAAAAGAAAAGAAAAAAGCTTATCGAGTGGACGTGGCCACACGAAATCGAGCGTAAAAATTTCTAATTTCAGAATAAGTCTATTTTCATCGTAAATTGGACAATGATAGATCGTATGGTCGACGGTGTGCAGGTTTTCTGTAGAGCAAAAGCAAGAAGCAGTTTCTGCCCTGATATACATTGCCAGGTAGCTTCTAAACTTACCACGCTCAGTAAGTAGTTGAGCATTAGCAAACGTTAAATCTCTAAGTGGTGATGAGAACCTACATTCAACACTAGGAACATAAAGTCTTGTCATTCTACGTGGTTGAGGGATGCGAGTGTACTCCAAATCAGTGTCCTTTGCAGCTGACTTAGCCTCAAAGTCTGCTCTTTCATTTCCTAGTAGGCCAGTATGGCCAGGAACAAATATAAAAGTTATTTTATTTACAAGATTTTTAATACGGTGCTGGATATATGCGATTTTATCGCTATTGCAATTGGGATTTAATAGAGCTTTTAGGACAGACTGAGAATCGCTGTAAATGTTGATAGACAGAGTTTCGTTTGGTAGCGAAGTGGCCCACTGTGTACAGCTTGGTAGTTGGCATCTTCTTCAGCCTGATAGATGGAGGTATATGGAAGATATCTGTACCTTCTAATATATTTTGGGCAAAATATGTCAGTTTGCAGGAAGATACAGATACTCGAGACGACAATAAGAAACTTTTGAACCTATCTGTGTAGATATTAATGTCTGCGTGATTATCCACGGAGGAAGAGGATGACACCAAAATAACCTTGTTTACAGGATGATGATCAGAGATAGTAGGGTAATTGCAATGTCGTAGAGTATGAACAGCCGTAGATAGGAGTAGAGATCGTTGTTGAGCCTTGACGTTTGTAGTTCTGATGTAGTAGTTTAGAACCTTTTCTACAATACATAGTGGCAAAAGAAGGCTCGTATCAGAGAGGTATTAGTAAAAACAGTTCTGCAGCACTTTGAAATTCTGATGTCAAACTGGCTTTGAAGAGAGAGTAATTTACTCGCTACTGAATTTTTACTAGTTACGTGACTACAGCCAGTGGCCGCGTAAAGTAGCGTTGATTGTATTGTCCCATTATATAGAGTTTTATAAGCTTTAATATTTAGTCTCCGGATGCGCCTAGCACATTTTAGCGGCGTGTAGTTTATTTTCTTGGCCTTAGCCAAGATGTAATCAATATGGCAACGGAATGTGGTTTCTCTCTATTCTCTCTTGTTTTATTTTGTATGACGTTTCTGTTTACACGTGCACTAGCTAGTCGATCTGGCAAAGTTTTTTGCGTCTTTTGCGAAAATTAAAATTAATACAAAAATAAATATTAAGGCATTAATAATATTTAATTAACTAATTATTAGTTATATATTTTGGACTTAAGGTTTTTAGGGTTTCATAAAAAAATTTTTTTGGTTAAAATCTTTCTATAAAATCATGCCAAAATATTACGTAAGATAGGGAAGGAGAGAGAGGATCAAAGAAAATATTACAGTTTCTTACAAAGGGGTGGGTGTGGTCTAGAATGGCCGAAATCGCCCTTACGTAATTTATGGACGGCCCCTAAATCCTGTGATGTTTCCATACTTGGATTATTTGAGAAGTTTTCTCATTCAATTTAACGCAACTTACAGGATGAACAATAACCTCTTATCTTCGAAATTCATATTAATTTTAGTCTGTGTTAATTTCATGTTATCACATGGTATTTTAATATAGAACGGTGACTCGTGACACGTATAGCATAGAAACTTTGCAAACTAATTTAGGCAATTCAGATACCAATTACTCTAAATACTTCTATTACTAACAGAGTTTTGGAAAAAAGAAATAGAAGTCTGATCTAACGAAACTTTCCAGAATTTAGCTTTTATTAAGGCAATATTTCATCTACAGGACATTTATTCCATTAGTATTTTCATTTACAGACAAGGAATTACTGGTTCTTAGAAATTCAATATTATTTTTTCTGGTATTTTATTAATATGAAGGTGAATTAAACTAGGTCGAGCAACACGATGTTTGATAAATGAGATTAATTTACAAACAGAATGAGATAATTAAAATTTGATTAATTTACGACAGAGCAGCTGTGTTATGAAAGCCTGGTTGAATTGAGAAATAATCGGGATTAAACTAAAATGCTCATATAATTGATAATTAATGGTTTACTTCTTTAATTGTGAAATTAATCTTAATGTGTGTCTGGTTTGTTTGTTATGGCGTATTTCGATCGGATATAAATAAAAATTGTCTGTTTAGAACAAAGTGTTTGAAGTAAAAGACAGTAAACACTTTACTTACCCATTAAGACGGAATTATATTTACAGACTATTAAGTACTTTATGTCGTCCTTGCTGTTAAGTCATATCGAATTACGCCTTGAATATAACGTAGTAATGCATGCTTTAGGTAACTGCTTTCTAGCTATAAGAATTCTGGGTTTATTAGTATTTATTTCCATCCAATAATAAAACATTCAAGATTTCAAATGTTTCGAATCCTGAAAACATTTACAAAATTTCATTTTTAGACGACTGTTTCGTACGAAAAGGTAAAATTAATACTGATTAATGAGAAATTTAAGTCAGAAAATGTATTGATAATAGTATTGGAGTTTCCGGATTGCTCCAATACTATTATCAATATCGTTGTAGGAAACGGTTAGGTCTGTAGAAAGAACGAAACCAAATACTGTAAAATTTTTCAACAGTAGTTAATTTATTTCGAGTAAAGAAATAATAAAATATTAATTGGCTGCAATTTGAAAAAACTGTAGACTTATAAATCCCCACCTGACGTCTGTCTGTCAGTCCTTCCTTAGACTCGAGAACGGAATATGATCGAGACGAGAAATGGAAGGCACGACTCTATTGTTAAAGAACAAGTATGATAATTAATTCTTTTTCCTGCTATGTCCTTACTTTGTTGAATTCTCTATTATATCATTCTCTACATTGGAATTTTTATATTAATAGGACTTATTATACTGGTGTTGTTTTCGTTTTAGCAAGTAGAAGAGGCACTGACTAGAAAACACCCCAGCACGGGTGTCTAGTCTCGAGTTACGTGAGTACAAACACGAATGTGTTGAGAATATCACTTGGTACTAACTCGGTAATCGAGAACATTTACTGAACGTGTTCAGTAAATGTTCTCGATGAACATCTTAACAGATCATACATAACAAGTGATACTCCCAATTGACAGAAACGTGTTGGAAGTATTATGACTCACGTGTCAGAATTAAGATTACTATTGCCACTAGTAAGAGAGATATCAATCTTAGGTACTACCTGTATTATGAAAAGGGGGAGATAGGGGTGAAAAAGGAAAGGGGATGAAGAAAGGGTTGGGATCAGTGGGCGTTCCATAACGTTGATTTATTAGAAAATGTGCAGTAGAAATAATAAACAATAACAAGAATTTTACAGAGGAATGCGTGTTGGAAGTAGTATGTTACAAATCGCAGATAGCACTAACATATGTACAGGTAATAACGTATATACAGTATGCAGAATAACAATAGTACAGTAATTACGTGAGGTGTGCTATGTGACAACGATAGATAGCACAAATGTATTTACAGGTGACAAACGTATATATAGTATGCAGATTAATTGTGCGTAAACAAGACACAGGTGGGTGCTACGTGCCAGATTGCACGTAGCCGGAACAGATTGCACCGTTACAAAACGTATTAATAATTGACATTCCTAGAGTTACACAAAAAGCACAGACATAATGATCTTTATTAACGTGTGATGTAACATCGTAGTTCAGTAGCATTGCATGGCTACAAGGATTCTGACTAAGTGTTTCTCGTTTCTCCATAAGCACTTTGATGATCTGGAAATAATTATTCAGGTAATTGTACATGTCTTTCTCATATATTAGAGCTTGTAGAGGACACGGCCAGTTATGATTGTTACGAAGTGCAGCCTCAATGATTCTTTCTCTGTTGCTATCGAAGAATGGACAGTCAAACAATAGATGAAGATAGTCTTGTTTGGTGTTTGTATTGCACCTTCGAGACAGATATGTGACTTCGTGAGTGAAGGCCCACACGCAGAGTCGTGTTGCCTAGGGGATATTCCCCGCTCTGCGTACAGTTAACAGTGGGGTCGTCAATGGTACCCCAGAGCCGTGCGGAGAGCTGCATGTATCATGCTATTTCTGCTTGCTGTAAAGCGTAATGTTTGAACTTCGGCCGCAACCTCCGTATCAAACCATTCTCATTAGTGTGCATTGTCATAATGTACTCTGTGTACCAAATTTCAACTTTCAACTTCTAACCGTTTCGGCCTGCACTTATTATTGTTACCGTTATTATCAACTTGTCTTCCCTCGCAAAATGAAATTTTAAAAACTCTCTTCTTAACGCGCATTGTCATGGCGTATTCTATTCATGTACTAAATTTCAACTTTTCACTCAACCGTTTGGGCTCTGCGATTATTATTATAATTATTACATTTGGAAACTTTAAGGCCAGGAGGCGCCGATTAATTATAAATGAACTTCTGATGCAAACCGGAGATCACCTTATTTCAATTGAAAAATTTTTAGCCGAAAGGAGTTAGTAAAACGACATGAACTCTATTGTTAAAGGAAAAGTATGATGTACTGTACAGGGACAAGCTACTACTAATTTGAGGTGGAGACCATATATTTTAAACTAGCAGATGAGCCCGGCATTGCTCGGGCAAAAACAAACATTAATATTAGATTCTTTCGTACTTTTAACCCTTCTATTATATAAATCAAATACTATAATATCATATAACTACGAATGTTACCTCTAAGAAACTGTTCCATTCAGAACCGAATTTCAAACGTTCATCTGACAACGAATCGAATTTCGCAACAAACGGATCAAATATTTAAACTCGGCATCCTGGAAAACCGCTTAAGTCATGTTTTGTGCCTGCCTGTAACCTTGTATTTTGGAATTTCCAATTCCAATGCCACCATACCGCTGGTCCGACAGAAAGAAGGGACTGTTGAGGAAGGATCAAAAGCAGTCGTTCACCTCCTCGCGGAAGAGAGATTGATCAACGACTACCAAATAATACTTCTCTACAATTGATATTTGAAAAGTGATTCGTGTTCACTTTCAATGGCTGTGCACGTGATCGAGTTGCTAACCTTGATGTCCAAAATACTTCATATGACTTGTTTAAATAATAATAAAAAATCTAAAACTTCCAGAATAATTACTTTAGTCATACCTATGCAAAAACACCTTATCTCACTGAAAATTATTTATTAATCATAAATAACGTTTTCAACCTGTAACCAACTCTTTTGTCTATTTTATTATTTCAAATTGTATATATATATTACTGTAATTTATCCTTCGTAACAAAATAGCTCAATATCCCAAAGAATTTTCTATTTTAAATGTGTTCTTAAATGTTCTGTTCAAAATGAACAGTTTTTTAATATTCCATGACTTTTAAAAACCTGAAAATAGCCTGTAGAATAGATTGAAGACATTCGTTACAGTTAATAAATAACTAGCAGGTGGGCCTGGCGTTGCTCGGGCAAAAGTAACGATAGCGAAGATTAAGATTATTACGTTATAGTCAACCTTACCCGTTTTCACAGAATGCAAAAAATGGATCCCCCGTTTCCAGACTAATTAGAGAATTTTCACATGGGTCTAAAAATATCTTCAATTTCCTGCAAAAACGAAAACCAACTGCACTTTCTCTTAAAACGTCGCTTTCTCTTAACAATTCCATTGTTACGTAACACCTGGTTGCCGCAATGAAATTTCAAAACGTACTGAAGCGCCTTCAAAAAATGTACTATTTTCCTTCAAAATGTACTAGTTCTATAAATACTTTGTTTATGTACCTATATATATATAGGCACGTAATTTATATATATGTATATAGTTTATTGTCAAATAATTTAATTTTAAATCTTATTTTTGGAATTTTTTGAAAGCTATTTAAAATTAAAAATATATCTACACATCTACTATTTATTATAAAATGAGCATTACAATGACAACATTTATTAATAATACTATTGAATTTCATCTTAATTTTATAACCAATCGTGCTTTAAAAAAATAATTATAAATTTGTTATATTATATTATTTTATTCTTTATTATACTTTAAATTATTTTGATGTTATTGCATCACTTTACGAAGTGGTATNCTTAATTATTTAACTACTTGGTTATTGCATCGCTTTACGAAGTGGTATATACGTAATTGCATCAGTTTTAGTACCTATTTAATTAATTTCAATCATAACAGCAAAAGATAAGGATGCTTGTTTCTTTTAAACCATTTGATGAAAACGTTACATAAAATTGGGGTTGCATAATCATCCGAAATTATTATTATTTTTTTGACTAGAAATTACAGGATTTATGCAATTTTAGTTTAATTAATGTCATAATAAACTGACTTCAACATACAAATGTTATGTGTCCATCGACATCAGCAACATAGATAGTTGCACGTGTAAACGGTCTTGACTCAAAAGTCAGTGGTCTTCTTTCATAAGTTCAGTTGTCTGCACATTCTCA
>NW_019386429.1:49824-53478 GCF_000671375.1 Centruroides sculpturatus | reverse complement strand
TAATGTGAAAGAACAGGTGATGATAAGTATTATCTTTATAAGCGCATGTTTTTTTATTATATAAAAAATAATTTTTAAAAATTTATATTTTAATAGGTTATTCATTTTCTGTGACTTTATTTTTAAATATGAGAACACATCGCGAAGTATTCCACTCTCAAAATTTATGTTTTGTAGTCGTCTTCGTAATGTCCGTAAAGACGGAAAAGGCAAGCCTTGTTCAATTATCATTTCATAGCCTGATCTTCCACAAGCAGATTTCAACTGCAGAGCCTTTCTTATCGTATTATTTTGCCATTTTATTTCTCGCGTTGACACGTTTCCGAGGGTTTTCATTCGATCGGGATTGAAAATTAATTTTATGTTTGTACTTTGCGCGTTGACTCTAGACTTTAATTATCTTATCTCTTCTTATAGATCCTTCTTACTTTTCTGCACTCTTTTAACTCTATGTAACGCATTACGCAATTGAGGTTTCAGTTCATTAATCTGTTTTGATTTTGGTGACAGCGGCTGGCTAACAAGATTACTGGGCCGCGTAGATGTCATAAGAGATAAATTTGTAGCATAACCGTGGTCCGAGGTCGGATCTATACGCTCACAATTGTTTCTACGCCCCGTTTTTGGCCCAGAGCATCTCTTAGGCGCGGGTCTGCGAGAAAAAAGTGTAAGCACGGCATCACGCTTCGGCAATCTTCTTCCATCCTTCCTGTGATTCTCGTACTGATCTTTCTCAAAATGAGCCTATGAGAGTTAATTGTAAATATTCACATTTCACTAAACCAATAAACTTATAAAGGCTAAAAATGTATTAACAGACTTAATACACTTTAGCCTTAGTTTATTAATGTGTAATGTACAATTAAATAGGTAGTCAAAGCAGAAGTCCTTTCTCATAAAAATTCTGATTCTTACCTCACAAAGTACTGCGTGTTTTCCAGGAATCCATAATTTCTCATTTTCATCCAGCCTGTTTACTTACATCGCCCATATTTTTTTTTCTAGCTTCACCACTAGGAAATCGATGCAGTTTGAATTTAGGAGCTGTATTCGAGCAATTAACGGCCGAACAACCCGGCATGATTTATTTTTATGCGGTAGCTTTAGATGTATCGGCAGATCTAAAGACTAAAATAATGATTTCTAACCTCAGTATAGCGAAGTAAGAACTAACTCGATGTTTACAATCTACTTTAGATCGAAATTACCTGGTATATAAAGTTTTCAATTATGTTATTTATCGTATTAAATAGCTGATCGACACTCGCTTGTCCTATACGGATCGGAAGCTGGCCTCATAATGGCGTCCATAAAACACGTGACCGGCAGTAGCCAATCATATTTTGACCCCCCCCAGTTGACCATACTCTGGTTATAGAGGGTTCTATTAGTGTAAGAATTTTACACCGCAAATGTCACGTGTAGATCCCATTACTTTATACATTTGTTATTGTACGAGATATTTCAGTTTAGCGCCACACTCGATTATTTATCAATGCAATAGTAAATATTATTAATAATGATCTTCACTATTATTGTATGATGGAGGCCAGTTGTTTATCTCTTAATTAAGAATGGTATGAGAAAGAAAAGTTCAAAATTGTACAAATCTTATCCACATCTTTGCAGCGGAAGTAAAGTAAAAGTGATGCCAGCCACATATAATAACCTAGTCACGTTATTCTGTGAGAAAAGTGGAACAATGTTTACCTAAATCTCTACTTTTTAAAAATTCTTTCCGTCCTGCGGGCATAAAGTGGGCTTTTTTTAGCAAGCCCATTTACCGGGCCTACAATGGGATTTCCGATGGTGGGGAACGGGACTCGACCTATTCAAAAAATTACTGAAGTTTTTCGATGCCGGATCCCCAGAGCGGCAGGCTATCACCATAACTGCTCGGCCATTCGATCGTAAGAAAAGTACAGTACACTTATACTCTGCGAAAATTTCCCGTACACCAAAATAATTGTTCCAAAACATTATGAATTACATAATGCGTGTAGCAGACTACACGCATTGTGTAATTCATAATATTAAAGAATATCCTTGATAAATTATATTGACAACTTATCAATCGCATATCTTGCATTCAACGGACATTCTAAATTAAAATAATCATTAACTGTAACGAATTAAGCCTTGAAAATGAATCCAAGTTGTGCCATGGTTACAGGAATGCAAGCGGGTAATGCTACTACGTATTGCATTTTATGAATTCCGTAGATAATACGAATTATTAGAAGAGTTCCGGACAAACAAACAGACATCAGAATCTTTTATAAACACTAAATTCATATAGAGAAATTATCAGTTTGTTAGTTATATCGTTTACAAGACATTATTAAATAACCTTAATTCCTAATTATTTAATGTGAAAGAACAGGTGATGATAAGTATTATCTTTATAAGCGCATGTTTTTTTATTATATAAAAAATAATTTTTAAAAATTTATATTTTAATAAGATATTTTTCAATGGTTAACGAGTAATAAAAATGCTTTTAGCACCAATTCATAAAAATCATTAATGTAAATTACAATTTCCATTATTAGAATTAGCGTTAGAAATATTGTTAATTGCCATATGTTAATGTAAATTCGTGTACTAACTTCATTCATTCACGAAAATCCTTAATTAAACACAACTTCCTTCTTCACATTTTAATTACGCAACTGTTCCATTAAATTTCAATATTTAGAATGTTTCTCCCGGCCAAATTTCGTTAATTTATTATTGTTTTATTAATACGAAATGCTAGCATGATTCATTAAAATCTATCAACAAGCTGAATTACAAAGAAAATTACTTATAAACAATTATGTAAAAATTACATTAAAAAATAATAATAAAGATACACATAAAAAAGTAACTTTTTTTCCAACAGATGTTTTCTTAAACATCCTTTCCACGTTTATCTAAAAAACGATAACAGAAATCATATCTTTAATAAGGTATTGTGTATAAAAGCCGACTCGACGATCCACTCTTTCACTTACTTCTCGAGTAGATCAAACATGAAGGTGTTGCTAATTCTGTGTACCGTCGCTCTCGCATACGCTTGTAATTACGATTTTTAGCATTTTCCTTCGTATATTTGTCTTCTCGCGTTCAATGTATAACGTTTTCCATTGCAGCCAAACCATCCTGTCGACTAGAACCCGAAACGGGTTTGTGTCGCGCCCGCTTTCCTCGTTTCTACTACGATCCCGAAGATGACACCTGCAAGAAATTCGTCTACGGAGGATGCGGAGGAAACGATAACAACTACGAAACCGAAGAGGAATGTTTAGCGGATTGCAGAGGTAAGAACCACGTTTATTCTTCGAGTGGTCCCGACCCAGTCACACTTTTGGTGTTTTAAATTAAGAAACCGAATATTCTGTGGATTCCGTTGCTTATTGCCACCTGAAGCCGGAACGAGGAATGTGCTTGGCTTACATGCCGCGTTATTATTACAATGCCAAAACGCGTAAATGTGAGAAATTCATCTATGGTGGATGCGGTGGCAACGCCAATAACTTCGAGAGTCGAGAGGCATGCGAAGACAAATGCATCCAGCCAGGTAAATTCTATTGTTTCACATAAATGCACGAAAGTTCTTTTTCTTCTTAACCGTTATTTTTGATTACAGAAGTCGAGTTTGCTGAGGTTCCT
>NW_019386429.1:41886-44876 GCF_000671375.1 Centruroides sculpturatus | reverse complement strand
CAAGGCAATATTAACTTTCATTTTCTGAAAATGATGTGTACTAAGATGCTGTAAAGTTAATTCAGGTGCTAACTTCAACTCACAATCACTTTGATAGTTAGCTAAATTAATAATATGATGCAAATCCACAACATTCGTTGGTAGATTATATTTATGAACAGTGTCAGCTGATAGAATAATATTTACATTATTTAACAGGGGAGCACGGAAATTTTTCAAAATATGTGGCAGATCTGCTATGAAGTAGATAGATCTAGATGAATCGTAAGGATGAACAATCTTATTAATAGTCTCTGCATATTTGCCCACATTGATCCCAAAGGCCTTCCACATTGCTCTATTTGCACTAGCCATGTCGCATGTAATGCATATAATTTTCAGACCTATGTCTTCTGCTTCTTTGATAATGCTAAGGATAATATCATGTAATACAACTCCTTTGCATGAATTTCCACTGAAAAAATATGCAACAGTTTGTTTCCATCGACTAGTGATACCACCAAGTACAAAGACGAATGCTTGACTTGCATATCCCTCGTGTTCTGGCAGTGTTACATCACCTAAAAATTTATCACCCTGTGGATCATACTGAACACCCTGAACAATAGCCATTTCATCTAACGATCAGCAGCAGAATTTTTCAAGGTTATTCATTTTCTGTGACTTTATTTTTAAATATGAGAACACATCGCGAAGTATTCCACTCTCAAAATTAATGTTCTGTAGTCGTCTTCGTAATGTCCGTAAAGACGGAAGAGGCAAGCCTTGTTCAATTAACATTTCATAGCCTGATCTTCCACAAGCAGATTTTAGCTGCAGAGCCTTTCTTATCGTATTATTTTGCCATTTTATTCCCCGCGTTGACAAGTTTCAAGGGTTTTCATTTGATCAGGATTGAAAATTAATTTTATGTTTGTACTCTGCGCGTTGACTCTAGACTTTAATTTTCTTATCTCTTCGTAGAGATCCTTCTTACTTTTCTGCACTCTTTTAACACTACGTAACGCATTACGCGATTGAGGTTTCAGTTCGTTAATCTGTTTTGATTTTGGTGACAGTGGCTGGCTAACGAGATTACCGGAGTCCCGAAATACTGGACCAGATGTCTCATTATCTTCGTCTCCATTCGTGCTTTTACAGTCATCACCATTTTCTTCAAAAAGAAACAAAGTATGCGATAAAAAAAGAATTTGATAAGAATATGTTAAATTTATATTATAAATATACCCGTACTGGGCCGCGTAGATGTCATAAGAGATAAATTTGTGGCATAACTGTGGTCCAAGGTCGGGTCTATACGCTCACAATTGTTTCTACGCCCTATTTTTGGTCCAGAGAGAAAAAAAGTGTAGGCACGGCATCACGCTTCGGCAATCTTCTTCCATCTTTCCTGTGATTCTCATACTGATCTTTCTCAAAATGAGCCTATGAGAGTTAATCTAAATATATAAAATTGCTTGTCCTGACTGACTCACTCATTCATTCACTGATTCATCATCGCCCAGAGCAAACCGCTTAACCTAAAGAGGTGAAATTTGGTACACAGTTAGGGTACGTCATGGAAACGCACACTAAGAAAGGATTTTTCGAAATTCCAACGCGGGGGGGAGAGGGAGAGGATTAAGGCTTAACCGGAAGAACGGCTTCTACTCTACTATTTTAGATGCGATTTTTTCTTTTTATCTGNGTCAGTAGAATGTTTCGACCTCGGACTTAAGTTTGTGTTACTGACGCCAATTTTTGTCTGTGTGGGGCAGTGTTACGTACCGTATTTTCGCGCGATTTACCTACGGGTTATCGGTGTTTAAAGGCATTTTAAAATGATGCGGATTATATGCTGATTTTAAATTGCAATTACGAAACTTGTGCCTACGGAGTAGCTATTGTTTTATAGATGTTGATTATAAAGGTTTCGCTCCAAACATTTTCTGCGTGGACAGTGTCGTAGCCGGAGGTTGCCACTTGCGATGATGAAGTTGCATTCTCTTGCTGGACCAGTTACTAATATTCATTTTCGAACAATTGAAACTCATTTGTATATAAGTGTAAAAATGAACTAAAGTCAGTCGGCACATAAGTATAAATCTAAATCGTAAAACTAACTTCTCAAATTTTCCTCAAATTTATCAAACCGGCTCTTGCGGCAGATCGCTATCGAGAGTATATGAGTGACAAACATCATAGTATTGATAAACCGGTAGCGTACCGTCATTAGAAGCGGTGGAAGCGCCGCTTCCCTTGTATTTTATAAAAAATAAATACATATTAATTTTAATTATACGAAAATAATCGCACAATATTTTATTATAACCGCATTGTGTATCTTATTACAAATTTTTATACTATATGTGAAAAAAAAGATGAGATTGCTACCATGTTTCCCCGAAAATAAGACCTAGCAAAGTTTTTTAGTCGTAACGGTCATCGATAGATGGTTGAAAATGGCCGTTGGCTTTTTTGAAAGTACAGCCACTGGTCAGCAGACAATCACTCTATACGGCATGATTTGCATAAGACTGTCTTGGAAATCACAGATTTGCATAACGTTATGGCTGGTGATCGCTAATTGGTCGGCCGGGAATCACGTCACATCATATTTGCATAGTGCTACGGTTCAGTAAGCATTAATTAGTCATCGGGCTCGATGACCAATTAGGGTTAAGTTGAAGCGAAAGTGGGAAGTCCACTCCAGCACGGGAACTTCGTGAGTTCATTTCGACACGATCGGATATACGTCACTCTCGTTTAAGTTAGACTTGGGAATTTTTTTCTTCAACAATAAATGTGAATGTTTCTTCATGGATAAATAAGACCTAGAGCATCTTTGAGAGCAAAAATTAATATAAGACACTGTCTTATTTTCGGGAAAATAGGGTATTGTATATTGGAATATTAATGGCGGAGTGGAAGCGTCGTATCGTCAGCATCCAAAAAAGTCAGATTCGCTATACGGAACACCAACCTCACCCGGTTTAGCCGGTGGAAGCCTA
>NW_019386429.1:0-37250 GCF_000671375.1 Centruroides sculpturatus | reverse complement strand
TAATGCATGTTTTCCAGCAATCCATAATTTCTCATTTTCATCCAAGCCTATTTACTTTAATCGCCCATGTTTTTTTTTCTAGCTTCATCACTAGGAAATCGATGCAGTTTGAATTTAGGAGCTCTATTTGAGTAATTAATTACTGAACAACCCGGCATGATCTATTTTTATATGGTAGCTTTAAGAGCGATATAGATGTATCGACAGATCTAAAGGCTAAAATAATGATTTCTAACCTTAGTATAGTAAAGTAAGAACTAACTCGATGTTTAGAATCTATATTAGATCAAAATGACCTGGTATATAAAGTTTCCAATTCTGTTATTTATCGTAATAAATAGCT
Organism: Centruroides sculpturatus; assembly: GCF_000671375.1. NCBI lineage: Eukaryota > Metazoa > Arthropoda > Arachnida > Scorpiones > Buthidae > Centruroides > Centruroides sculpturatus. Next base: position 36,907 of record NW_019386429.1, on the reverse strand, counting down.
GATTGACATTCGCTTGTCATAAGCGGATCGGAAGCTGGCCTCATAATGGCGTCCATAAACCACGTAATCGGCAGTATCCAATCATATTTTGACCCCCCAGTTGACCATACTCTGTTTATAGAGGGCTCTAACTTAATTCAATTATACGCGCCATCTACGAACAAGTAGCACTATCGGTGTACTAGACCAGAATAGACGTTCGCGGTGCAACGGTTTATAACTTGGTTAAATTTCTTCTGGTTTTAATTTGTATGTAAATTTTTATTATTTTTGAGTCATGAATCGCAAAAAGGCAAATGAATAGCGACATAAAACTAAAAAAATGACTAGAATCACAATGGAACTGAAAAAAAGAGATTGTTGAGAAATATGAAGGTGGCACGCGTGTTAGAGATTTTAACTGTTGTATACCGTATTCTGAGAATGACGATATTGACAATCGTGAAAAATAAAGACATTATTAAATCTGCTAACACTGCAAAAGAGGTTAAATCAATTTCTAAACAGAGATTGAAGACATTAGATCATGTTGAGAAATTGTTTTTGCTTTGGATAACTGAAAAACAGTGTGCTGAGACAGCGTATCAAAAGCAATTATTTGCGAGAAAGCTAAAAAGATACATGCTGATCTCATGAAAAATCAAGCAGGAACTAGCCAGGAAAGCGAGATGTTTAAATCCAGCCATTTTTTTTTTTTTTTACGTGAGAACGGATTAATCATTTTTACATTACTTCTTATGGGAAAGGTTGGTTCGGTATAAGTCCAAACATCGGGAACGGATTAAGGTCGTATACCGAGGCTCCACTGTATTTTCGCTTTGGGTCACCTCTTTTGACCGAATAGGTCAAAAGAGGGTAGTGGGTAGAGAACAGTTGGGTATACCCCGGAATAGTGGTTCCAACTTGCCGAACAAGGCAAAGAAAATAATCCTAATAAAATAAATAAAATAATGACACAAACTAAAATAAATAAAAGAATGACACAAACTTGTGTCATTCTTTTTACACGAAAAGGATTATTTTCTTTGCCTTGTTCGGCAAGTTGGAACCACTATTCCGGGGTATACTCAACTGTTCGCCACTTTTTTGACACCAAAGGTATACCCAACTGTTCGCCACTTTTTTGACACTAAAGTCACTGTCGCAGTCTTGTAATGTGACCCATATAAGGAAACTTACGTTCAACTTCTTCCACTAGCTTTACATCGTGCACAATATCGTACCAAAATAAATACCATTGTGCCAGAATGAAAACAAGTGGGTATACAACAGAAATATTATTTTTGTTCTGGTCTCTGCATGAATCCGATCGTGCAATAAGTTTGTGCCGTGCTTCCTGAGGAAAGTTATTCCGCAAATAGCTGAGAATACAAGATCCCACCTCCTATAAACCTCTGCTCGCTCAGCTGCTTATAACATACATTGTTCTTACACGGAAACGCCATGAATTTTACATCCGGACAAATAAATTACGCAGTCTATGGGCAATTGTCTATTTCAGGCAAGCTTTACCAATACTGGCTCTCACGTACAGATCCTTAGATCAATTTTTTGTTACATATCAGGTTCTTGCTTGCACCAACAGAAATGTAATCTTCACATTAAACGTCCGATCGATCTCGGTCTTAAAAAACGTTTGACTATGAACCGTCGTAATGTTTATTCGCTAGCAAACAAAGTAGCAAGAATATGAAGCAATGGATTGAAAACTCGGTCTTAAAGCTGGATTTAAGTTCTTGTGTGTAGCGTCAAGCATGCAAAAAAATGACGTAATATCTGTGCTGCCCAAGCAGGAATATGATGTCAAATTGACATAATTTTTGCTGCACACTACACGTAACACGCAAGAACTTAAAATGGATTTAAGTCTGTAAGAAGCTCTAGCTAGCAAACGTGATTATTTAACAGCGATTCTCATTTTCATTGCTTTTAAATGTAGTATCTTTATTGATAACAATGGGCCAAAATGGCGCTGGTAAGCTAAACCACCGAACACTGGTCGCGTGGAGTTTTCGTGTTTAATACCTAAATAGGAGTCGGTTTTCTATAAAAAGTCTCCTGGGAGGCACACCCCCTTGACAGATCGCCTATGCGCTGCATTGACTTACCCCATTAATCCAATCCATTCAAATAAAGTTGAAAATATCTAACTTTTGACTTGTACTGTATCATTTTTTTATAATAAATTTCGCTATAACATCTCCACTTTTAGGGCGGAAAGTGTTAAAATATCCTTTTTGCGTACCCATCGTGGATTCGGATGTAGCTGCAACGAGGCGGGGCTGGTGAGGGATGGGGCCTTGTATATCTGGGACTAATCATCATTAGAATTCCTTGGTGTTTCTCACACGGATCGATCCAGGATCCCCAGACCTTCAATGGATAACAAATAAAACAATTTTTAAGGGTATTAAAAACAGTATTCATTTTATATTAACAATTATATTTATTTTTTAAGTTACGTTATTAACACCAAAATTTGAACATCTATATATATATATATAGTAGACCCCCCTATAACGCTTAGATACGTTCCACGTTATTCGAATTTTACGTTGTAAGAATCATTAAATACACGAGCCAATCGCAGCCCGACACGTGTGAAGTTTACGGACTAAGGCTATTTGAAAGGTTTTCTTCTATAAAATTAACCGATTCTAGACTAATTCCACTCAACATTTCCAAAACACGTACAATTTTTTGGGAATAATCCGTATAAACTACGCTATAAGCAAAAAATTGTAGGATTACTTACCGAGTGTGCACCGTTCGACTACGCCGTTGCTCAAGCTTGTTTTCGTCGCGGAACAGCGCACGAAACGGCGGCCGCGATTTCTGATAACGAATTTTTCGCAGAAAAATAACTTGACCTTTGGAGACATCATTAATATAAATAATTTTTATGGCCGTTGAATAAGAAATGTTTCTTTCACAAGAAATGTATAAAATTACAGTACTGTATTAGACTTACGATACCTAATTTACATACTGTACAGACGATAATAAACTCAACTTACTAGCCTAAACTCTCTGTAGCGTAGCGCTAGACGGCGGAAATTATATATATAATTATAATAAAGTTACAATAAATTAATTAATTAAGTTAATATATAATTATATATACAGTACCTAATTTATATATAATGCTGTACAGACCATAGCACACTCAATTTAGCCGCCTAAACTCTCCGTAGCGTGGCGCTGGGCGGCGGAAAGTAGTTCGGCTGCTCGTCCACTATTGGTCCAGATTCGACCAATCTTGTCGCGACAGGAGTCGGTGACAACGTTTTAGGAGTTCCTTTACACGAATACTACTACAATTTTTTCGCTACGTTACAGGAATTTCCGTTATAGGAACCCACGTTATAGGGGGGTCGACTGTATAACCCATTCAATGGGTATCCGTCTGTCCGCGTAACGGTATGATAACGGACACTAGAGGCGCCCTAGCGAAGATTTTAAATTAACAATAAATTATTTTTATTTGTAATAGGAATTTATTATTGATACGAATTTATTATTTATACCACGGAATGGTATAAATAATTAGATGCCTCGATTAACCTTGCGCCGCACGTTTACGACATCCCGTGACTCGGTGAACGTCCCGCATTGACTCAAGGGAAATTTATTGAAACAATGACTGATACATTTAAAATCGAGGTTTACAGGCTAAGGTAAAAAAACAAATTAAACTATTTTAAAGTATTAATAGAATGTTTAATAGGTAGAAATATAGATCCGTATGACGCTATTGGGATGGTAAGATTTATCCTCCGAATGAACAGGTGGCGACCCCCGTCTGTGCGAACAATAAATGTCTAATGAACCATACCCCTATGCGCGACCCTTCCCGAGATATAGCGCTCCGAAAATTATTCTACGTGTCACGTGACCGCCTTTTGCCACAATTTACCCTGCGAATGAGCGGGGTAAATTGTGGCAAACAGGTGCGTGAGGGCACGTGAGCTCACCCCCAAGTGTGCGTGAGCGCACGTTAGTTTTTTCTTAGTGTGGTAAGGCTTGCTTTTGACCACGGTGTCACGCGACCGGAAATAACGTAGGTGAATTTTCAGGAGCTTATATCTCGTGAAGGGTCGCGAGTAGGGGTATGGTTCCTTTGACTTTATTGTTCGCACAGGGGACTACAATTTGGGGGGTCGCCACCCCTTCATTCGGAGGGTAAATCTTACTATTGGGACTTTAATGGAGCTGTAGAACATATTGATAGAAACAAAAAAGTCAAAGGAACCGTGCCTCATGGAAATTTGTAAAGAACGCCCACTAAGGGGAATCCCGGGCTACTAGTATTTAAATATTTGCCAGTATAAAGAACATGAACGAAATCGTTTAATTTTATATAAATGTTTTCCAAAATGTTAGTTTTCAGTTTAAACGAAGAAAAACAATCTACAGCTGTATAGAATATAGAGTATATAACAACAAAGACCTATTAAAATTTTGATTACTTAAGTACTGTATAGTTGAAAATCTTCCAGGCATTTTGAATTTTTAGATTATTACAGGTATATTTCGAGTTACGTCGTTCTCGATTATACGTCATTTATCAAAAAATATATGGAAAAATAAAAGTCAAGGTTAAGTAATTTTATTTGACTTTACATCCGTCCGCCACAAATATTGAAGTTGTAATATCACTAGAAAAGCGTTAAAAGCACAAAATCATTTTAAAATATGTACATTTACAGTAAATGTTAATATAATCATCATAAATTTTAGAGAACAAAACGTGAAAACATCTGTGTTTCTGTGTTGTCGTCTTATTTAGCGGTCTTTAAGTGCTCAATATTGGCGTTTTCCACGGTAGCTCCAACATCTACCGTTTGGCGTCGTTGTTAGTGCCACTCGATATTGATAAATTTAATATAAATTAGTTTATTTTCTACTGTTGCAAGATAATTTTAATAACTGTATTTGTTATTTAACCTTACAAAATCATCTTATTTTATAATGTCTTAGAGCAAACCACATTCACAAATAGAGTCCGCGATGTACTGTAAACATCGCCAAATTGTAAACATGTACACAGTAGATCCCCTATAACGCGGATTCCAATAACGTAGATTCGGCGAAAAAATTGCGTCAGTATTCGTACAAAGACGCTAAAAGGGACGCATAAAACACGGTAAAACGTCATCGCCAACTCGTCATCGCAGACGAGCAGCCAAACTATTTTCCGCTGTCTAGCGCTACGGAGTTTAGGCGGGTAAGTTGAGTTTAACTATCGTTTGTACAGTATTATATATAAATTAGGTACTGTATATATAATTATATGTTAACTTAATTTATTTTAACTTTATTATAATTATATGTATAGTTTCCGCCTAGCACTACACTATGGAGAGTTTAGGCGAGCTATCGTCTGTACAGTATGTAAATTAGGTACCGTAAGTCTAATACAGTACTGTAATTTTATACATTTCTTGTGAAAGAAACATTTCTTATTCAACGGCGATTAAAATTATTTATATTAATGATGTCTCCAAAGTTCAACGAAGTTTTCGCAGAAAAATAACATCAGAAATCGCGGCCGCGGTTTGCTGAGCTGTTCCGCGACGAAAACAAGCTTGAGCAATGGCGATGTCGAATGGTGCACACTCGGTAAGTAATCCTACAATTTTTTGTTTATAGCGTAGTTTATACGGATTATTTCCAAAAAAAATATACGTATTTCGGAAATGTTGAGTGGAATTAGTCTAGAATCGATTAATTTTATGGAAGAAAACCTTTCAAACAGCCGTAGTCCGTAAACTTCACACGTGTCAAATACGTGAGCCAATCACAGCCCAAGGATTCCTACAACGCGAAATTCGTATAACGAGGAACGTATCTTCGCGTTATAGGGGGTCTACTGTACTGTACATTTACAAATATGTACTGTACGAACATGAATTCGTAAATTTAGATTACTTTTTTCTATACTATATTAAAAACTAAAATTTATTTGTTTGTACGCTTAAAATAGATATTTATTAACCATATATTATTAAAAATGCATTTATAAATAAAATACAAAACTGGGAATGGTTATTTGTGGTTTAGCCTAGTGATAAGTGAATTCGACTTACGTCATTTTTCGACTTAAGTCGCCTCTCCTGGAACCAATTACCGACGTAAGGCGAGGTATACCTGTATAAAGGTTCTCTGTAGTCATAGTTCACTATAGTTTTAAACTAATTAAAATTACTTCTGTAAAAGTTCGTCCGATGGAGAATTATTTTTAATAAAATAAAAGACAAAACTGTCCAAAAAGGATCACCATTTATTACTTGTGTTCCAAGNATTTTAATTGGATGTTTTGTGTTTTTAAAAGGACTTTTTGTGAACTTTACGGCGACAAGTAGCCTAAAAAGGAAGGTCAGTCGCCGAAAATGTTTTAGTCTTGGAACACAAGTAATAAATGGTGATCCTTTTTGGACAGTTTTGTCTTTTATTTTATTATAATTAAAATTACTTTTATATTCCTCTTCTCATTAAATGAAAGAATTCTGACCGACTCGGTCTTTGTCTTCTGCTGCTATCATTTCTCAACGAAAAGAAGTGTATATGTTACTACTAAAGCTCGAAAGTCGTTAATGTGTACATTACGTAGCTAATCTGCAGATTAAACTAGGGTGATCCGTTAAAGTTGCTAAAATTGTTCTATTTCTCAAATTACCTAGGTAATGTGCAGAGTATCTAGGTAATCTGCAAATTACCTACTAGACACTGTGTAAAGTGAAAATAAGATCTTTGCTTGAACAACAGCAACGTTTCTGTACGCTTAAGTTAACATAATGTTCTTTATTTAATTTTCGATATCTAAAGAATCAAGTTAATATAATCAAACAATCAACAAATTACTTGATAGAATCAATCATCAACCAATTAAAAAACATACAAAAAATCAAACGGTTTAAAATAGTAGTAGTAGTAGTAGTATTCTTTATTAGTACACATAGTACAGACCCGGTACCACATTGGCACAACCGGGTATGATGTAGTTACAACAGGACATTTTCATTTGTTTTTCTTGTATATAAAAATAATATTCTCATCTTACCCCACGGGTGGAGCAAGATAGTTTATTTACATATAATTTTAAAATATTAAATTTTCTTGTTTTTAAAAACGTTTTTCAAAAATTAAATTTTGTATTATATATTACCAAATCTTGTAGTTGCTGAGAATAAAAAAATTATTGTTCTCATTAAAGTGGTTGCCATCTTATGACTTTTAAAACCTTAACGTCCTCATCCTGCCCCACCTTCCCCTAAATATATAAAAAAATTTGTAATAATATCTCTAACAGATTGCGTCACACACAATTTTATTTATTACATTGTAATTAAAAATATGTTACTTTTAAATAAAATCCCATAAGAAAGTTAAGTAACGTGTTGCTGGATTTTTTAAGAAGGGATTCCTTGCAATTAATGCTGACACGTACGAAAACGAATATCTAAAGAAAATTTAAATTCCTTTTCTTAACAAGCATCTTTAAAAAGATTTTATTTTTTATCCTGACAATGCTTCGTCTCACTACGCAATTTCGACCATGAAGTTTTTCAAAAGCCAAAAGCATTTCTTTTGTACTGAAAGAGCATATTCCATCAAATCTGCCACAATGCCTGCCAATTGAGTATATTGAGGGTTTATTTGGATATTTGGCACCAATAGTATACGAGAAAGGCTGATGAGCAAAAAAAAATCACACAACTGATCCGAAGAATTAGACTTTCACTGAAATAATTGACACAGACTCGCAACTCTTTTGGACTGTCTTTATCAAAAGAAACTTATGGTGCATTGCCGACCATGGGCCATATGATCGTGTTCATGAATTCTATGCCATTGTAAATAAAATTTCTTATAAGACGATATATAATATTTAATAGTTACGTCAATTTTTCGATAAAATAAGCTTTAAAAACAGTCCAGATTTTATTGTCTTTTTACATAAAAAAAAATTTTACATAAAGGGCCTTGTAACAAAATTTTGTCTAGGACCTCAAAGGAACATAATCCACTACTACGTTTAATTTCTTAAAATATCGTTATTCGAAGTTTAAAACTTCGGCACGCATAAATATTTTTAAACAATATGCTCAGTACATGGCACGAGGACTCAAAAAGGTCGCCATCCCTGTTTTAGAGCAATACTATAGTCTGACCCAGAATAAGAATGAAGCCAATGTTTATTAGTCTACCTACGCAAAGGAGAATACTGTAGTTCCGTATTCGTCACAAAGTAGAACATACCGGTAATACAGTATACGTATTACAGGTGTATATGTATATAGTAGCATAATATTAGATAATTATGTGATGTGTTTAAATTGTTACAGAAATATTGGAAATTTCAAATAGATTATAAGAAATTTGACATTATAAAAAAGTCACAGGACATTTGCCTTGAATTTTGAAGTTTTTATCCGTTGCTTTAACTACGCCAGTGGAGTGGAATAAGGATGGAGCCGATGTGCATAANTAAAATTATTTATTGGCGTTGATGATATGAATGAATGATTTTTTTTAATATTTATAGAAACAAAATCAAATTCAAAATATTTCAGTTAGATTTAAAGTATTGAAAGTATGGTGATAATTCTATAAAAATGATTAATTTTCATAAACTGTATTTATGTTATAATTATTTTTCTGCTTTCTGCGTTTTTGATTTTTAAATCGAATTTCTTTAATATAATAAAGCTGCTTTGGCCTTACTGATTCTTGGAATGAAACGTTTGAACAGAAGCAAACTTCGACAGAAAAATTAAATACTATGAACAATCGAATGGAAATGTCGAGTACGTTACCAGAAAAATTCTAAATTTATTAATGTAAAAAATAATGTAAAATAATAATAGAATTTAACCTCAAATTACTCAAAGAAAACTGTTGTCCAGGCGGCCGATTAATATAAACACAACCTGCCTATTTATTATTAATTTATTCTGCATTATTTTCAATATTACAATGTTTGACGGTCTCTGGGGATTCGGGATCAAATTCGGACGGGCCTAAAAATCAGGAATTTTTCTGGGAATTCGTCCGGATACGTCTTACATTCTCCGGTCTCCCTATTGTGGGTCTAGCCGAACCCATAATGTGCTTGCAAAAACAGGCCCTCTTATTGCCTACAGGGAAAAAGAGATTTTAAAAAACTATTTTCTATTAAATTTCGATTATTTACAATTATCTGATCAACGCACGTAAAATGTAAGTTTTCATTTAAATAATAATAGTGATAATACAGAAGTGGCGCGAAGCGACGTGAAATATGTTTTGTATGGGGAGTAGCCAATTGTCAGGGAAGGAACTCCTAGTTTTGTTTTTATTTGGTTATGACAACGTGACACGACAATCTGCCGAGGGGTATGCCTCCCGGGAGGATTTTTATGGGAAACTGACACCTATTTAGGTGTTACAAACGTGAAGAAAACACGGAAATCCCCACGTAGTCAGCCCGTGGGGAAGGCGCGTGCCAACTACCAGTTATTTTATCTACTCAGCCATTGGTGGGCTAGGAGTCCCTACTATTACACTAATTCAGTGTTTTCCAACCCGCAATATTAAATATTCTTTAGAATTCTGAATATATATATAGCCTGTATTTTTTGATAATTTTATTTATCTTTCATTTTTTACCGCCAGCCGACCGAAGAGAGGAGGAAGTATGGTGCTGTCCATAAATTATGTCCACACTGGAAGGAAGGGAAAGTGTTAGGACAAGTCGGATAAGAGTGAGGAAGGGGTTGAGCTTAAGTGGACGTCCGTTTTATTTTAATAATTTTTATAGTTTATGCATTTTACTATACAGAATTTATTTCAAAATTTCTCGTGTTTCGTTTCTTCTTACGGTATCTATCATTCATAAAGTGATAAAGGTTTTAAGGGGGGTTGAGTTTTGTCTAACGTCTGAACAGGTGAGGGGTTAAGGAAACTTGGACAAACGGAGAAAAATGCGAACGTAATTTATGGACAGCCTGTATTCACTAAAATGCCGATTGTTGCAAAATTTGCGGCATCAGCATACTCCCCACACAAAACTTACGTGCGTCTATGTGTCTGCCAGCGTACCATTTCTTTGGAGCTGCTATAAGTGTAACTCTTTACACATTGATTCAAATAGTCTTTTTATTTTTACGGTATATTTGTAAAATTGTGAGTTTTTGTCTTGGTAAGTTTAACTTCCGTATTATTCAATGTTTTTTTTAATCAACCATAATTTATTTTAAATTTTAAGCATTTTTATTATAAAAAATTATGGCGTCGCAGGAATCTTATTAAATTCAGTGTGTCGCTAATCCAAAAAGGTTGGGAAACACTACTAATCTAATGTCATGGTAAAATAGCCATGGGCGCGTTTGTATTCTATTCGATACTTAATTTTACAATAAATCATTTAGCTGATTGATTTTTATGCCCACACAGTGTGATAAAGTGCAAACTGTTAATAAACTTTATCTCTCTTCTCTTCACTGTCGCATATTTTATTTTTTCTCAATAATGTACCATATATGCATATAGATCTGTGGCAACTTAATCAGGATTACTAGAATTTAAGGTTAGAGAACTCTCCCAAAAACTATCTAGAGACAAACTCTGCCACCAGGTTGGCGCTATCCATTTAGGCAACCACCTAGGGAGCAAGCCATAAAGGGGCGCAAAATTTCAAGCTATGCTTTATTCAAGGTTTGGTTCGTTTGATTTATGGCAACGCAACACTTGGGCGATCTGCCTAGGGGATGCCTTCCGGGAGGTCTTTTTAAGGGAAACTGGCCCCTATTTAGGCGTTACAGACGTGGAGAAAACCCAGAAAACTCCACGTGGCCAGCCCATCCGAGCGAGGCGTCAACTCACGACCGAACTCCCAGTATTCAGGGTACGAAGACCGTTTGGCCGCTGGTGGGCTCCTTTATTTATACTTCACTAAAATGTTAAATTAAACAGTAAAATATGATTTAGACATATATATGATTCTTTTTCCTTATCCCTCACACATCACAGTATTTTACTATTTAACTCTTGGTTCTTTTTGTTTCTTACCTAAATGATTTGAACTTATCGCTATTTAAAATTCAGTTAAGATAAATATTTTAAAACGTTAACATTTTAAAATATTAAATTTTGGTATTTTATACTTTTTTTACGTAAATGCATTATAACAGAGAATTTTCAAATTAATTAAAAAAGAAAATAAAAAAGGCTCTTTTTTTAGAAAGATTACATATTGTATATTACTTTGAATATTATTAATAAAGCATGCCAAAATAATTTTTACTTTTTATACTTAAAATTTTATTTCGAAAATATCCAACTTGTGAAATAAGGGGCGCACTTTTGAACTTTGCATAGGGCGCAAAATAACCTGCCATCGGCACTGGGCACAACGTACAGTACATAGCATTAAACTGTACACACAGTAAATACTGTATCGGGCGTATACAGTTTATACCGATACATACCAATTAAATGTATTTTCGCCGAATAATAAAACTGTGAATGCAGGGGTCTGTCATGCAGTGGCGTGCCGTGACATTTGATGATAGGGAAGCTGTGTTTCTATAAGAAGCCGACTTCCAGGGGCAATCAGTCAGCAATGGTCTAGGGCAGGGGTCGGCAACCTTTTGAGTCGGAAGAGCCAAAATTACAATTTACAAAATTTCAAAGTTTTTAAAGAGCCACAAAATTTTTTCTTGCCAACAATAAATAGTACTCGCATAAATAAAGTTTTGTGATAAAAAAAAACTAATCTATTTATTCATATATAAGTAGTGTTTTTCACAACAAATTAGATAATAGAAACATCCGACGACGGCGTCATTCGAGAGATTCGACGGACTGACGACAGTGACGACGCGTGTCACGGGGAGGGGTGCAGTGAAAAGCGAGTACAAGTGGCTGAGAGATAGAATCAGTGCCTAGTCCTCGTTAATCGATTCAGAACGATTTTTAAATTTTTTTTTTTTGATAAAATAAATAATATTTGCGTATGGAACTAAAGAGCCGCAGTTTCACATCCAAAGAGCCGCAGGTTGCCGACCCCTGGTCTAGGGTCCATTCGTATTCGTTTGTTCGATAAGCCAGTAAAAATCGTAGACTTCTCAAAATGTATTTTTAATTAATAGATTATCTAACGCACTTAATAAATAAGCAAGTTTAATATAATTACCTCTGTTATATTAGATTTAATAGATTCTATAGTTCTCTAAATGCCAATTCTCGCTTCGATAACATTTACTAATTAAAATATATCTATTAGCCGTAACTATCTCGTTATAATTTTCAATATATATTTTATATTGTGTACTAATGTTAAATTCTATTCTATTTTGATTTCCAAATTGCTTCAATTTTACGAAAGAATCGATGCGAGATTTAGGATTTTCGTGTCTTTTGCCAGCTTTACTCAAATTATTTAAATCGTCAAAGCCAATCTCATTCTACACACTAATTTTATTTGAAAATAGTAGGCAAGGCCAACAAAACAAATTTTGCATTTTTATGCATCCACAAAGCCATTTTATATCTTCATAAATTTTATCATGAAAATGTCGAACAAATTTTTTCTTTTTCATTATATGGTCTCGAGCCAAAACTTTTTGAAATAAATTTTCGATATCACAATTACATTCTAAATTGCTAGCTATAATATAAGGGCTAAAATTAAAAATAAAATTATAAAAACTTACTTGTTAAAATAAAATGTGTGATGATATACAATTATACATACCTGGTACAAAATATTCAATTGTATGAATATACTTTTAAAGAAAATTATAAATATAGTTTTGTGAAGAAACGTACATAAAAATAACATAAAATAGTCTTTACTTTTTAAATATTAAAACAATCCACCTAGTTAAAATTGCTCCCTACCAGTGGCTCGTGGATGGAATCAGAGACGGTCTTGGTAGGTGTGCGGTGCGGTGCATGCTTGCCAAATCCCGAGGGTGCCGATACCGGTTAATGTCTCTTTTGTCTCATCACTAGTATATCTCAAAGGACGCGACAGGGTTGTTGTAAATTTTAAACGTTTCTCATCATAGCTGTAAAAATCTAAATTTGTTAAACTTAAAAGTCATTTGTTTTCTAACTACTGTAATTCGTTTTAAGACCAGGTGTCCACGGAAATTTCCAAAATTTACAACTTTTACTCACTTTCATTGAACTGGAAAAATTTCTGTCTTTATTACATCTAATATTACGAAGAAATCAGTCCCACTGTACTCGGCTAGATATTGGTCCGGTTAGGCTTTTGTTTAAGTAAAATTCCGGCTCTTTCATCAGGGTTTTGTTTACGTCCCCAATTCCCTAATCGCTTAATTATTTAACTACTTCTTAAGTAGAAATAAGTCGAAACCAGTTACTTTGTACTCGAATATTTGTAGTCTCGGGAAAAAAGTGGAAAGACAAATTTTTACGACAACGGATACATAAATCGTAAATTTAAGGAAAATAAATTCTAGAGCCTTTTCTGTACCTGGTGCATCTCTCTCATTCATTAAATTTAGTTGTAAATGACGCTGTCGAAGTAACGGTTAATTTTTTAACATTATACAAGAATTGTACACGTTTTTTTCTACATCCCCTTAAAGATGGGATGTACGAAATCGTAATATCACTGGTTTAACATCGAAATCCGTGAGTAATATAAAATCGGAGAGCGGAATAAATATATCAAATATTTTAATGGATTTTTTAAACTCCTGTCAACTATACAGAACTATCGTAAAAACATACCAGTAAATTCTTATCGGTTGGGTTAAGTTATAAATCTACTCGTTATTCACGTAATCGAAATATCTAGTGGGCAGGCGGCTAACAGCCCAGAACCGGTCCTTGATAGAATTGGAATCTTTATATGTGTGCAGCTTTCACCCAAGGTCGTAGGCTTCCACCGGCTAAACCGGGTGAGGTTGGTGCTTTGTAAAGCGCATGCGCAAATCTGGCTTTTCGTAATCTGAAAATACAGGAGATTCTACTCCGCCACTAATATTCTAATATACAATAGCAATTTTTTTCCCACGTGTAATATAGAAATTTGTAATAAGATACATAATGCGGTTATAATAAAATATTGTGCGATTATTTTCATATAATTAAAATTAATATTTATTTATTTTAAGAGAATACGAGGGAAGCGGCGCTTCCAACGCTTCTAATGACGGCACGCCGCTGCTGTCATGGCTTTTGGTTATGCTCAGCTCCGCAATTTTCTCTCTTGGTTTCTTCTGCTCTTGGGAAAAATAGTAGGAATTACATCCTGTCTTAGTGTTGGTTGTAAACGTTTATCCGTATGTTATTCTCCCTTAACAATGCTACCTTGTCTTTAATATATTTACGTACAAATGATGATAGAATAAAAAAGCTCCTGTTTCTTCTGTAAATTGGTTATTTTTTGTTTCATTGAAGTTGTGGATTTGAGTTTTTTTTTCAAGATGTGCACTTTATTTTTTTACACGATTTTTGTTTTACGCGATGTTCTTTGGAACGTATNAAATTTTATTTCAAAAATATCCAACTTGTGAAATAAGGGGCGCACTTTTGAACTTTGCATAGGGCGCAAAATAACCTGCCATCGGCACTGGGCACAACGTACAGTACATAGCATTAAACTGTACACACAGTAAATACTGTATCGGGCGTATACAGTTTAACCGATACATACCAATTAAATGTATTTTCGCCGAATAATAAAACTGTGAATGCAGGAGTCTTTCACGGCTTTTGGTTATGCTCAGCTCTGCAATTTTCTCTCTTGATTTCTTCTGCTCTTGGGAAAAATAGTAGGAATTACATCCTGTCTTAGTGTTGGTTGTAAACGTTTCTCCGTATATTATTCCCCCTTAACAATGCTACATTGTCTTTAATATATTTACGTACAAATGATGATGTTAGAATAAAAAAGCTCCTGTTTCTTCTGTAAATTGGTTATTTTTCGTTTCATTGAAGTTGTGGATTTGAGTTTTTTTTTCAAGATGTGCACTTTATTTTTTTACACGATTTTTGTTTTACGCGATGTTCTTTGGAACGTATCCACCCCGCAAAAAGAGGGATAAGTGTACATTAATATATGTATATAGTATACGTACCCGTACATTTTAACTTCCGTCTCGAGTACTTTAAGAAGGCCTTTACAATTATATCTGTGAAGCTTAAAATATTATAGAGTGAACGAACGGATTCCGGCATCTTACAGTTGGCGCCCATGGCCGTAACATCAAACGCAACCCTGATTATGATGATACAGAATATGGATTTGATTTGATGACGCAAAACTACCAATGCATTTTGGATAATGTAATCAGTTGCAATTTTGCCAGCTTTAGACTGATAAATTGCATTGTTTATCAGTCTAAAACTGCAACGATTATTTTATTCACACGTTCTAAATACGACACAACATGTTATTAAAATATTAATTTCTGGTTATACTTATTGGAGAAATATCATCGAAGCAGCAAAAAGTTATCCGTCGAGGCGGATTTGAACCACCGACCTATGGATACCTGCTTAGTACCTCTACAGTCCACCGCTCTACCAGCTGAGCTATCGACGGGTTGATGTATATTCTTGTTAACATATATATATATTTAATTGGGTCAATCAGTAAACTTGATTTCTTAGACGAAAGAAAAGTAATGAAAATTTTTATTTCTTTTTAACTCTATCAAGTAAAACTAAAGAATTACTTTTTCCCCTGAATAAATTTATTTGAATTTTAAATATTTTGCTTAGACTTGACATTCACATTGACTTATGTAGAGTCAATGTGAATGTCATATTTTTGACACGAGAAATGTAATTTCTCGTGTCAAAAATAATGTAATTTCTCGTGTCAAAAATACAAAACTATTTCTATCCAAATACTATTTCTCACTGTACTGAATCAAGTAAAATTGTATAGCCTACTTCATGGAGTGTTAAAGTTAATAAATTAGTTTAAAAAATAAAATTTGTTCTTATCTGGATTAAATTTCTATGACTTACGGTTGTCTAAATGCATCAGAGCTATGGTTTTCCCATTTATATTGTCATACATATGTAATAAAATAAAACAGGAAAATGCAAATATACCTATTTATTAAACAGATATATTATATAGAGAAACAAGACATTATGTACGAAACTATCATTCACAATATGTAACAATACAGTATAACTTTTAAACAGATCTCTATTTATTTTTAATTTATTCACATCCTCATCTGTAATTTCAAATTATCTTGTTTTTCTAAAAACCAAATACTGTATACTTTTTCTTTCTTTATACATGATATAAAATTAAAAATGTAATTACGAACTATCAATTATTTACTGTGACACTATCACAATGCCGGGCTGCAACTTTTAATCATATTTTTAATTTATTTAATTTAAAATATATTCTCTCCACCTCAAATTAGTAGTATCTTGCCCCTGTACACCATACTTTTCCGTTAACAACAGAGTCGTGTTGGTCATTTATCTAACATCTTCCAGGGGAAAATTTTTGAATCGAAATAACATGATTTCCGGTTTTTATCGGAAGTTCATATACAGTTAATTGGGCTTCCTGCCGCTAAGATTTTTATATCTGGTCTCGTCTTTCATCTATCTAACTCCGTTATCGAGGTTAAGGGAAGACAGACAGATGGACAGACGAAAGGGGTTTATAGGTCTACAATTTTTCAGATTGCGGCCTGATAAGATTTTTTTTGACAGAACTGTAGAACATACTAAATTGCTTGAAAATAGCAAAACTGGCTACCAACCAAATGAATGAAACAGCTTTTTCCCGCCGCAAAGCGACTCGAGCGCCAGCTCTAGAACAGCTGAGTGAACGGTAGAGGAAAAGGTGGTATTATGGAACCCTTCCATTTCATAAAGGCAAACTGTAGTGGATTGTGGCTGAACTGCACTAGGCAGACATCCATAGCAAGGGGAAAACTCGTTTCACTTTCAGTTAAACAGTTGTCCGTAGTGAATCAGTATACTGTATTTGTGTTTTTCGAAACTCGAAAGTTTTGAATGGTAAGTGAATTTAGTTATTTCTAAAATATAAATCGTGTAGTTGTAGGTTCACTGGTGCATGTATTCCGTTCCAGAGACTTAGGCTGTGTACATATTAGGCGTTTTGAAACGAGCGTTTTAAAGAACCAAGAGTTCTGCATATACACACTCAAACGCGCACTTCTGGCCAAGCGCGCGTCAACACATACGTTGATAGATTTTGGTTAGAACGCGCGTTTCGCGGGCGTCAGCCGCGCGCTTTGAGATACATGTGCTGCCATGTTATTATACATTCGATCGCGCGTTTTCGGGTAAAGTGGATGCACGTTGGCCGAAATGGAGGACGATCATTTCGATACTGATCTATTTATTGATGAAATCTAAAAGAGACCAACCATCGTTAAATGATTTTATAGATATTCTAAAAGAATTAAAAAAACTTGGGTTCGTATTGTCTTAGTTTTGGATACAACGTCACAAACATTCCATGCGTCAGTCTACCTCGTAATATTGGGTGCACCCAAAATTCCCTTTGCCCCTGCCATCGTCTTTTATAGCGACGATGGAGGAGGCACACACAAGCAATTTCTTTCACGTCCATTTCCAAACTGAGCCAGTGCAAACGGTCGTCGAACGCCGAGCTAAACGCGCGGTGTGTATGCTGCTAACGCGCGTTTAACGCAACACCCAACGCCTAATGTGTACACAGCCTTAGGGGCACATATTAATCTGTGTGATATTCATGTTTTTTTAAAGTTTGGTCTTGACAGACATAAGTTAATTCAAGATGGCGATGCGTGAAATACGGACCCCATTGGTGCTTTTAATATGGAACCCAACTCCTCCGAACTCTCTCTTTGCAAGCAGACATTTGTCCGGAGCAATTTGTGAAAAAGACACTAGGTAGAAAGCCAATTCTTACTGAGAATATCGAAAAAGAGCTGCTGGAATATATATTGTTGATGGAGGTCATATTTTTCTATTATACAGTAAAAGCATTTTTTCGATAAAATACATTGTAGTAAATGATTTTGTAATTATTTAACATTCTTTGTACTTTTCTATTTGTTTTTGGATACATTAAAGCATTTTTTG
The DNA here is from genome assembly GCF_000671375.1 of Centruroides sculpturatus. Lineage (NCBI taxonomy): Eukaryota > Metazoa > Arthropoda > Arachnida > Scorpiones > Buthidae > Centruroides > Centruroides sculpturatus. Next base: position 18,811 of record NW_019386429.1, on the reverse strand, counting down.
AAAACATACATTAAGGTTCCATACTACCACCCGGTTTTCCCTAAGCCTACTTTCTGACTTTTTGTACAGAAGCCTACAAAAACCATACTTATAGTAACACTAGCGAAAAATCCAATTAGAAACATTTAGTTGAATAGTTACCAGTACTTTTCTCACAAAAAATGTGGGTGTATTTATGATATCTTGTTTACAATTCACTATAATGTAATTGGGGTTCCATAATTTTCCTCTATCTATCAATTCTGCTTATACCTTAACTGCTCGTTTATCTGGCTGTCACCTCAGAGGGTAAGCGAAAGGTTTATACTATGTTTAATTCGATAATTTTATTTTATTAAATAAAAATTATAAAGTCTTTAATGTTCACTTAAATTCAAATAAAAACATTGCAATGAAATACGATTTCTTTAACAAGATGGTTCTCGGTACACGAAAATTTAAGTAGTGTTCGGATATCAAAATTTTGGAAAATATGGGGTTAATTGATAGTTGAGCCAAAGCTAGCTGTTTCTGTTATTATTACCTAAATAATTATCATACTCACATATTTATCGTTCTATATTTTAAAATCTTTATTTGATATATGTATCTATGTTTATAGAATAAAATTAGTATTAATTCGAATTCAAGAAGTACACATCCATGGAAACCTGTGGTTTGTATTGTATTTATAATTTTATTTCAAGTCAATTTTATATTCAGATGACCAGTATATACTGATGAGGTATAATCGGGTGAGATGACTAGAGGTTGTTTATTCAAATAATACTCACTTGTCAGTAGAATACGTCAATAGTCACAGTGTAATTACAGTGTACAGGTTATAGTGTAATTAGTCTGTATTTGTTATTTACAATTTAAAACTTTTACTGTAATAAGTTTTTATCAACATCGGCTTTTGTGTAATACTTGGTACATGTTTGTCTGTATACTGTTAACTTTTCTAGCTATTATTTGAAAAATATTCATAAATAACAAAATCTATCTGATATATATATCATATAATGTATATAATAGACAGGTATCTCTCGTACAACACGATTTCCGGTTTCGCTGAAACACAGTTTTGGAAATCCTCCGTACAAAATTTTACAATTTTAAGTGTAAACTTCGTTATTCGACATTTTTTTTTATTCAAGTAAGCACGCGTGTTGTTTCAAATTTGCCCACTGATTTTAGAATACTGAAATTTATAAATTATTTAATGCTTTTCATCAGGTTTACTTTAATGAAAACCGACAGGACAAGTAAGAAAAATTAAATAAAATTATTATCTACCTCACATTAGTAGATATTTTATTTCGTTTAATTATACCAAGGGCTAAAAACAATCTTTGTAATAAGGAAGAAAAAATTGCACTAACTTTCCTATCAACCAGGTGTCGTCGTCGATGCTTTTCTGACAGTTCTTAAGACTGTCACTGTGTTTTGTTTTTATAGATTAATTGAAGTTTGTTTAAACATTTTTAGGTAAGTGTTATTAAACTGTGAAGTAAAAAACTTAATACAAAGAATACAAAATGACGAACGAAATACGGCGGTATTCGAACACAAATTCTGGAAAAAAGGTCGCTCAGGACCTTTTTTCAGAATTTGCACCCGCTGAACAAACGCGACCCGCTAGAACAAATTTTTGATTAATAACATATTTTTATTTCGTCATTCATTAAAATTTTTTATGATAAAAATAAAAATATATGAAAATGCTGCTGATACTTCTGATCGAGATCGACAAAAAAGCTAAGAAGATGGCGATAATTTGTAAAAAGAAAACGCTCTCGTTTAACTAGAATTAATATTAACGCGTAATACGGTACTTTTAATTCTGATTGTTAATTAATTATTGATTGCTTTAATAAACACTTTTCTCTTACAAGTTAGTAATGAAAAAGAATAATATTCTTTTGCTAACTTCAGAAATTAACCTCATGTTTTGCATTAGTACTTTGTTTCGTATAGCACGGATTCGCATAACAAGGCACTTTTTCGAAACGTAATTATTACTGCGTTATACAAGGGATACCTATATATATATATAGTTCGTATATATATTTAGCAAAGTATTATTTTATCGAAAAAGTCTTTTCTTTGAAAATTATGATGTAAAAAAATTTTAATTAATTAATTACTCTGGGGACTCGGAATCGAATCCAAAGAGGCGAATAACCCCAGGAAATTTTCGAGGATGGTCTTTTCCGGATATGTCTCTCGCCACTCGGTCTCCCCATCGTGGTTCTGGTCAAACCCGCGATGGTCTGATAAAAGGCCCATTAGTGGCCTCAGAGTAAAAAAGTTCTTTTATAAAAACGTAAACAGTATTAAGAGGAAGCTGATAATCGAGGACAAGTCAGACCCAACAGGACGACCTTCTAGATTTGATTGTTAATAAAACATGCAAAACGTTCTCTCTTCATACGCGATATTCTCAAAAAAAACTGCCCTACTACTAAATAATCTGGATACGTTTCTGTCTCTTAACTAATATTATAGCCGTAACATGTTTCTTAAAAAATATGCTAATCTTAAATATAATTTCAGGGCCATTGCTAGTGTATATGTAGGATGCACACTGCACAAGGACAGCAAATAGGAATCATTCTTACTAAACTTGAACATTTCAACTTATTTATATGCATTTTATTGGTCATTAGATAATAATCTTGATCTTAATAACATAAACGCAACTTATTGGTTAATATAAGTCCTACGAAAGTAACTCAAATTTGTACTTAATGTTAATTTTGAAATTTGATTCCGATGTTAAGCATAATAATGACCGTAATAAAGATATCGAATTACGAATAAATTTTTTAATTTCATGTTTGACTTTTCCTGTCCCCTGAGTATCAAGAAGGTCTATATAAATACCCTTTATTCATTCTGGGTTCGACCAGGCTCACAATTAGGTTTGGTTTAATAGGAGATGGAAACGCAACAGGCAGGCGATCTGCCGATTAGGAATGCCTCCCGAAAAGGCTTTCTATAGAAAACTTACACCTATTTAAGTGTTAGAGACGCGAGAATATACCGTCCATGAAACACCCTGGAGTTGCTCGTCTGGATACGATCCCGAGTTCTCCATAACGTTAAGCTACGTCTTTATATCCATCCGAGATACGAATAAAAATTATATAAATTAGTTAGAACAACATACACTTGTATAAATTCTTCTGAAACGCTCTTTTGAGTTTTTAATTTACCCACATCTAAAATAGTCCAATACGAAACGAACTTCTGAATTAAAGTAACTTCGTACCCGCTTTTAAATATGGAAAATTCTAATGATATTTTAGGCTTTTAAACAGGTATTTGTGTGTATTTCGTATGTTTTTGTAGAACGTACGGTTTATAAATACCAAATTCTCAAATAAAACTACCACAATCTAATAAAGCAATGAAGCGTTTCGACATATATTGAAAGAAGGATAGGTAATATCCTACGCCACACAAATTTCACGATTTCCGGAGAGCTCAAACGTCTCTAACCAGATCCTTTTTGGTATGTAAAATGATCGCATACTTTTCTCATATTTTTTTCATTTATAAATAAATTTTAACAATCTGAATTCAATGTTTTTAACAATAAATAAATTCGGGACTAGCCTACATCTGTTACTAATTTATGCTGTTATTTTTAAGAATAATATAAATTATATGACTGAATGAAATTTAATCGAGTTTGACCAGTTACTCCTGTTTGCAATTAATATTTGAATCAGCATTTTAATAAATTTTTAAACGGTTTTTCTATTTTAAATGATATTCAAAAAGCATACAAATATAATTAAACACTTCAATTATTGTATTTTTGAAATATTTTTAATTTAAAATTATCAGAACTATACAAGATAAAAAAAAAGACTTTGTATTAAGTTTTATATTACAGTCGAACCTTCAATAACGGCCACCTATAAACAGTGGCCATTTTCAGGAAATGTTTCTGAAGAAAGCATGCAAAATAATCTCAAAACAACGGCTATTTTGTATGTTTCCACGGTGGCCACTGTTCAGATATTTGACTATTATATTTTTAAATTAATCATTTTTTAATGTTTCTTTGATATTTAGAATGTAGAAACATTGCACGAATGATGGTTTCTTATAACATTATATATTTTGCTTGGTACTTCTTTTTTTTACTCATTTCCCCTGAGGCCACTGAGAAAACCTCAGGGGAAATTAGGCCCACAAGGGTGTGGTCGGATGAAAAGACACGGGGCTCGACATATCCGAGAAAAATCGCCCTTGAAAAGTTGCTGGGGAGACAGATCGCACGGCTTCGATCCTGCATCCCCAGAGCAGAATGCTGATGTCTTAACCACTCTGGCTAATCAGCCATCTTTTACTTTGTACTATAAAATCACAAACGTGTCCCGTAATACAAAAGTTTTACGTTAAGTAATTATTTAGAAAAAAATAATAAGAGATAAAGGTGATAGAGTCGTTATCAGTTTTAATTCAACCGTTAAAACCGCTTTAATACTTCAAATCTCTTCAAAAAATGAATAAAAAATTGATAAATTTATACACTTATTTTTAAAAAATCTGATAATGCAAAAAGTTGAATGTCCAGGGAACTGTTATTTACCTATTAATTCCGATTATGCGTCATATATTGGCCTATTAGTTTATTCAACTAATAGTCTACGCTTGGACCCGTTTATTAAAAAAATAACTCGAGATTTAGGCCAAGAGAAAATTAAACATAGAAAAACGCCTCTTTTACAAAGAACTAAACGGAAAATTCTTTTTTACCAAAATGATCAAAATAAACCCGCTTAAAGTGTTTTTTTTTTTTTTTTTTGTTGCAGTAAACCCCATAACTACACAAAAAAGTGGAATATTCGCTCAATATGGAATTTTGTAACTTGAACTATAAAAAGGATCAACGATCGAACTAACAATAAGGAAAATGATAGCGGGTCAACTGTTCCGTTCGGCTATTATTATTCCGTATGATACAAAAATGGCAGAAGTTCAAGGGCCCGAACGCCATCTAGCGGAGATAAGCGGAATTAATAGGGAAAAGGTGAAGGTCGCGAAGGGCCAGAGTGAACGACCCACCTAACCTAATACCCTAAATAGAAAATATCAACTAATAATTGAATGCTGCAAGAGAAATGATCTCTCTACCGTTGCTTGGCCTTAGAAAATTTTTTCTCTACAATACAATACACAGAATAAACAGAATTTAATTAATCTAAAAAAGATAATATATTTTTAAAATTTATACGAACTAAAAAATAAATTTAATTAATTAATTAATTATGTTATTAAATACTGTATTGCAAATTACAATCAATGTTAGTGGAATGGTAGAAGAGGTGTCTTCACTCTCAATCACCACTTAGGCTAATTCATTAAATAAAAATAATTAAAATGGTGAAAAACTCGTTAAACTTTTCAAATAGGAAGTAAATTTTTCTAAGATTAAAATAGAAATATGTTAAACGAATGTCAACATCATTGTCAAGAAAATAATATTGACTCGGATGATTGAGGAAATGCTGGAATAGGCCGTTGATCCTGATAACGAAACAATTCAGATCATCTTCTCGGCCAACGTTTGGCAAAAATATTATTTTAAATGTGTTTAATATAATTATTTCACATCTAAAACGAAATTATAATTTATTTATTTATTATTATTATTAAACGGTTTTATAAATACTTGTTTTATAGCCGACATTTATAATTGTTACTGCTTTTAAGATAGGACCTTGCTTTTTATTTTTTTTTTTAAATCAAGGGCGATTTTGGCGTAACCCAAATTATCTGTGGGTTTATTCTTACTCCACCAATTCAAGCTTTATCAGATATTTCTTAGTAAGTCAGTGTACTTCTTCGAATTTAAGTCAACCGCAGATATAACCCATATAAAAGCAGTGTTAATAAAAGTATTTAAGTGTATTTTTGTCTTAAAATCTTGAAGATAAGGTAAATAATTTTTTTGCTAAAAATCATAAAATTTATAATTGGAATGATTTTTTTGTTTTTAAATATAATTATGACAATTAAATCTTTGTAATTTTTGATATAGAAAGAAGCCCACGCGACTGGCTCGACAACCAATTGGCCCTGAGGGAGTAAAATCAGGTCACACTATAACCGTGCTAACTTCTTCACAGACAGTCATACCTGTAGTTTTTACTTGATCAGGTGATAAGTTTCTCTGCGCGCAGGTGAGAGAAAGTTTAATCACAATTATGTATATCAGGTAAGTTCATCTCATTAAAAACTTAACCAATTATTTAATCGTTTATTTAGCATAATTTTATAAAATTTCCCATATATTATTTTTCTAAAACGCTCCTCGGTTTGTCAAAGGGCGTATCACCCGATACAACGGAAGAATATGCTATCGTTATAAGTTGATGCGCATTATATAAGGGCGAAAATATAATATTTTTAAATCGTTAGAAAAGTTTTCTTTTCAAAATTTTATATTTTATATGCTTTAAAGTCACAGAACCGGTATTAACTGCCTTAAAAGAACTGGAATTAGGTAAGTTATTATCGAGAATATATATTCAAAATAGTCAAGGAAAACCTCAAAAAGGTATTGAAACTTTAATTATAATTAACTACTTGGTCAAACACGTTTTTAATAATTAAATATACCAGTTCGAATATGAAAAATTTTTGATATTTAAATAGAATAACCTTATATGTAGCTTCTCCTCCCACTGTAGAAAATATGTAGCCTGTTGAATACATTAAACATTCTGTTAACAATATTTTATTAATAAATATTTAAAAATTAAGTATTTTTTAAAATTAATTCCGAGATTTGAACTGAGTTCGGACGAAAGTTGAAGTCATCAGACAACTTTCTATATAGGGTAAACTGTGTTGATGAACCCACCTTCACACAATTTCGTATATTTATATATAAACTTATGCGTTTATGTATTGTTTTTTTTTTTTTTCTTCTACTTCAACTTTTAAAGTACTTTTTTTTAAAAAATATTTTATTTTATTTTAACGAATAAATAATAATTATCTTTGCTTTATTTTCTTCTTTACTATTCCAAGAATTCTTGATTTTTTTTATTTTGGTGTAAAAATCCTTTCAGTTTCCGCACTGATGAGGCCGTTTCGCAGGAAATGAAATGGAACGAAATTTAAACTGATCGCTTCATTTATTTCCAAATTACTACAACTGATAGGACTTTCTTCCCCTCTCTGAGTATTATCTAAAGAGTTCCGGAATATTTCTCGTAAAAAATTGTACAATGTTTCGAGACTTTCCTCCTAAATATATGCAGAATCTAACCTTGAAATGACGTCACTACCGCTTTAAATCCCGTCTTTAACTTATCCTTGACCAGGTTAACTTTTTCTTTTTCTTATAATAGTTACGAGAAACCATACAAGCCCTTATCTGTTTATGAAAAGGTGAATTGATAGCTTTATAGACGTATTATTGTTTTTATTGTTTGCGAGTTCGCACCGAGCTAGTTAATTCGGACAAGGTCCTTCATTAGTTCATTCGAAAAAAATATTTCTAAATACCTCGAAGTTAATTTTAATTATTATTATTATTATTTTACAAGATTCAACCAAGCATAAAATGGCGTTAACAAAAGAAATTGCTCTGCTTTATCCGACGCTTTACTTTCATTTTGGACTTGCTCAACAGGCCGTAGGATAAACAAAGATGTTTCTATCAGACTAATGAAGGAAAATTGGTGTAAAAAAATAAGTTTTTACTCTCTTCCTACAGCGATTACTTATACAGACTGTGATTTGTGTATAGGGAAATTAGTGAAAGTTGCGCATTTCCATAAATGTGTAGCATATGGTTCACTTGAAAAATTGTACTTCAATCAAACCCGTTAAATATGCCAGAAACAATGAGGGCTGATTAAAGTATCAACATTGAATGGCTTCCAGCAATAATTTTACTGTTCGATAAAAACATGTTAGTGGATTGGATATCAGCCAAAAAATCTGTGACCTAGATCAAAAAATCGCTCCGAGCAAGGTGGAGAACATCGTTTGTAGTCATGCTCATCTTATATAATTTATATATTGACATAAGTATTTTTACTCTCTCGTTTCGCAATTAATTTCATCAATCAAAATTAAATTATGGGGAAAACGGAATAAAAATAGGAAGAAAATTAACCCTCTTTTATCCATGGATTTTTACAATTTATTTTTAATGAGAAACTCCTTCAAAACCGAGACTATTCATTCAAATAGATTTACTAAATCGGGTGATGCTAATTGAGGGTTATTTTTATTATGTTTTGAACTTTTTATGTAATTAAGTGGTAGAAAAAAACGGAATAAAAAGAATGTGACATTCTTCGAATGTTTCCGGAGTGAACGGAAATTATTCCTTGTCACGCCTTTTAGCCTATTTCACAGCCGATTAAATTCAAATACCAGCATTAATTATCCTCGATCATTTACTAATTGTTAACAATAAATTTAATATGTATTTTCGTACATTAGGCAAGAACAATATTATTTAAGTATTATTCAAATGGTTAACGTGTGTATGTTTCAAACAATACCGTTAACAGAACAATAATGGGATTCGGTATTACGAATGATTAAGTAATAACGCATTTTTCCATAGAAAATACCATTGTCTCCGTACAAAAGACGAAAAAAAAGCAAAAACCGGAAGAATTTCTGGGACGTTCGCGGATCTGTTTTCGGGTCACTGACACAAACAAAAAGTCCTAGTTACACTTTTAGTTATCAAAATTAGGAAAGATTGGCAATTTAATTCGGTTTCATACGCTAAATCTCTGTTAAAACTCTAGTATTTTAAACATGCTCCAATACACGAAAATGAATTAAATGTATACTTAGACATAGTGCAGGTTTAGTCCTCTTTATCGCTATTTTTGGCTAATTTCTTTGTGATCTACGATTATATCCTTTACGTTTGTGTAAGCTACATGCAAAAGAGAAGTACATCTTTCATGTATTTTCCGTAATGTTAATATTTTATTGAAAGTGATATTGTATTGGAATGCAGCATCTCAGTTGTTAAATAGAGCCAATTTTCTCGTAGATAATTTGAATATCAATCTTTCTTTGATACAATAGACAAGGTATGTAGAGCAGAAAGTAGATTATTATTATTTTTTATTCATTCAATAAAAGATGCCTAAGATTAAAAAACAGGATCTGTTTTAAAAAATAAGAACGCAAATATATGTTTATATTTTTAATGGCTCGTTTAATTTATATTGAGATAACAACAAATGAAAGTTATATTGTTCTTATTAAAATAATTTCCCGTAAAATTAACATATTGAAGTTTTTCTTTTCAGGTCGGCCATTTTAATATTGGCCACCGCCATATTTTCTATTTCTGAGCACGGAGTTCATTCGCACAGGCAGTCTAGACAAGCACCTCAGTCCCTACCGGATCATCTAACAGCTTACGTCAGACAATTAGCTAATAATCATCAATCAAATTATCAGCCTCCTTTATCCTTTTCTTCGGCCAGTCAGCCATTACAACAGTCTCAACCACAAACCGCCTACAAACCTCCAATTTTACCGCCGATTCAACAACTTCCGCCCGCAAATATTGTTCCAAATCCTCAGCCCAGGCCGCAGTACCAACCACCATTATTACCAATTTCTTATCAGTCTCAACCCCCGCAATATTCCCACCACAACATTCCCTCGTATCAACCAAACAGCAACCCACAAATATATCAGCCGCAAATTCAACCTCATCGACAGTTTTCCTATTCTCCGCCAGTTATAAATAATCCGCAATTACCATCGAATTCGGTCCAGAAACCGCAGTCTCAACCAACAAGTAGTGCACTTTATATCGGTGGAGGACAGCCGAAACCCCAGATCTCCCCTCAAACAGGAAACGCTCCCAGTGTTTCGATATCTACATCATACACAGCCGACGTCATCAAACAAGGAAAAGTTATCGGATCTGTTCAACCTTCGGTGCAGGCAATCGAAAAAGCGCCGGCTTCAGAAATTGAATTCGATAAAGGTAAAAACGCCGCCAAAGACAAGGCAGCGAAGGGTGGACAACTGGACGACGAATACGTAGTTTATTACTATTATTATTACGATGAAGACAAAAAACCGGGTAAAAATCTATCGTTGAACTTCGACGACATCCCGAATTTGGAATCGTACGATCAGCCAGCTAAAGTAACCAAAGTGACTAAACTATTAAACTCGGTAGATAAAAATGAGGTATCCCGAACAGAAATCGCATCTGCTAATACTAAACACAATGCTCCCGTACCAAGGAAGATACCTAATTCTATTACCTTGTCTCAAGAAATTACTACGAATCCTTCAATAGTAACTACGGAAACTCCCGTGATAGTTCCTAATGTTTATCGTTACGGAATTGGAGACATTCCGAGATTTCCTGTTACTCCTAATCATTTACAACCGTTAAAGTTAAACCCGGTCGTAACACTTAGCCAAGTGTTCACTCCTGCTCAAACTAAAACGACTACAACAACTTCGGTACCGTTGAGTACCACCCCATCCACTACTACCATCGTTCCCGAGACTACAAAGATCGAAGTGACCGATTATGAAATAGAAGAAGAAGACACTACTACCACGGCGACAACGACAACAACAACTACTACTACTACAGAAGCCCCTACCACAACCACCGAACCAACTACCACAACCACCGAACCAACTACCACAACAGAACCCACTACCACTACAGAAAGAACACGCAAACGAACTTCAATAGGAAGGCGTCGTTTCAACAGTAATAATAGAAACATCGGAAGATCTACCACACGAAAATCGACTACTACTACTACTACTACTACTACTACTACCACCACCACAACCAGTACTACCACCCCAGCACCCGCAACCGTCGTGAAACCTACCAGGAGGAGTTTCCAGTCGCGATTTAGCAGCAATCGCTTCAGGCGACCGAGTTTCAATAACAACAGATTACGTTCCTCTTCCACCACCGAATCTAAGAATCAAGATACCAACACCGCTACCACTTCGAGCACCACAAGTACCACGCAATCATCGCGCCAATTTGGAAATAATCGAAGATTTGGAAGCAACCGAAACCCAGTGACCAGTAATCGAGTATCTTCTGCTAGCGTCAGATCGACGGTGACGACTGCACCTAGTGCAAGAACCCGCCCAAAACCATCGGGAGTTAGTCGTTCCCCAATCTTCGGGGGTGCAAACAGAGGAAGAGTTCGACCGCCGTTTTTCCGTCAACAGAACAAAACACCGGAACCTAAAGTGGAGGAAGAAACGCCGGAAGAAGAAACAACGCTTCCACCCCCTCCATCTTCGTCTAAACAGCCCACGACGGAAGCTGTTGAAGAAGAAGAAGAAGCAGACCTTTTGGAAGAAGAAGAAGAAAAAACGGTAATCACTGAAGCACCCTCGACTACAACCGCCAAACCTCGTCTTTCTGGAATTTTCCGTCCTCGTAGCAGACCCTCTCTATTTGCCAATCGAGGACGACCCAAGATACGATAGGAGCTTAAGACACTTTTATTTTTCCCTATAGGGAAATATTATAAATACTTTAAATTATAACCGTATTTTAAAAAATGAATCTTATTAAAACGAATTTTTATCATGGAGGGGAACGAATGGAAAATTTCGGTCTTACGAGTATACGAGTTATCAAAAAGCTTGTTTTCATGTTTTTATTTAAAATAATTTTTCAGTTTTTTCATTTTATTTTTTTGAGAAACACAAGTATGTAAAACAACTTTTATCGTACGTAATATATATTTTATTTCTTGGTGCCTTGAGAATTTCCATTCGTTTCTAACGATATTTAACGTTTTATACAACAGAGAAACTTGTGGATTAACTAAAACTTTTAACTAATTTTAAGAAAACAAAAAATGTTTTATTTCTCACATATTTATATTATGTAAACGCGTTGAGATAATGCAATAAAAATATAGTCAGATTCGAGTTTCATTCTCAGGTTTCAACGTTAAATTCTACCTTGGAATGACAATTCTCACGTGGTAGCGAGATCGTTAATCTGCGTAAGGCCATTCATCGTGACCATTTTATCCTTGTAAATTTTCGCCCTTCAACACGAAATGTGTCATACTTTCAATTTCTAGGATGGGAGAGTGGTCTGTGCCAACTTTTCCAAGTACGGGTGGATCCTTGTGAAACTCGAAAGTAGGTTTTGTATACTCACCTAAAGTGCACGGAGCCTGTCGTAATTTTACGTGAGTGAAATTTAGCGAAGACAGAAAGTTTCGGCATTGGTGGAAATAAATTACTCGTCTTATCAAAAAATTACATGTTACACGTTTCGCGAAGCGCGAGTTATTTCCATTCAGATGCCTCCGTTACGACGTGGGATTTCGGCACGATTCGAAATAAGGACACGAAAAATCCCACGTGGTAATGGAGCGATACGGGTATATTATTTCGGCAATAAGAGCGATGCGGTGTGCTATTTTGGCAATTATCTAGTTAAACCGCATTGTTTTTTATGCTTACATTTACTCAGAAGTGAAAAAATTTGACAGTTTCGATAAGTGTTGAAGAATTTTTCTGATTATAATGTGGAATAAACGTTTCCTCCAACAAATTCTGTGTGTTCAAAACGGTTTTTATGTCGTTGCTTTAGCATTTCCGCGGTGTACAGCTCGAATTAGCAAACTCTCTATAGCATCTAATTCGACCGAAACCCGTACTTCGAGCCCAGGAAGGTAAGGACCCAACAATCGTGTGGATATTTTTGACCTCCCGTAATTGCCAGAGCATCCATGGATTTAATAATTCTTCCGAATTCGTGCTGACGTAATCGTCTCTTTCTGTTTCTGGCACAATCCATTTTCCGTTTCGGTCGGTTACTCTCCAGGCAATTAGTTCTGGATTATTGCGATCGAAAATTATATTGTTTGGCATAATCGTTCCGATAGTTTGCGGATTGTACTTCGCTAATGTCGTCGATTGTTTTAATTTAAAGAGACGAAGACTATCTGTTTCAAAATGTCTCCATTCATTACTTTGTTGTTTTAATATAGTAGATATCGGCTTTTCTAATGATAACCTTCCAAAAGCTCGATGTTCCCGAACTGGAAATGGTCGCAAACCACGCAAGTAATTGTAGGTTCGTGTGTCATTTTCAGAATTTAGACGTAAGGCTCCAAATTCTAAGTTTTCAGATTGAGTGTTTGATGGCGAGGGAATTCCAAGTAACTTACATGGATCGGAAGGCTTCGAATTATTTGGAGAATGGGCATATCTATGCTGTAGGTTACTGTTTTTATATTTTGGCCAATGAGGATAACCCGCCATCTTCCTCTGGTATAAACCACAACGATTACAAAGTCCCTAAACAGCCTAAAAATGATTCTTGGATATTTCCTTTCTTGCGTTGTTACATTATATACTTTCAATTATTAGCGCAACATTTCAGAAATTTTGTATATAACTTATGTAACGTCGTGAAGTCCAATCTATCCAAACCCAGAACAGTATATTGATATAACATTATAATATTAGAGATATTGAATCTAAATAAATGTTTCCAAGGACACTTACAAAAGTATGTTCTTAAATTATTGCTAATAAATAGGTTACAAAAAACAATTTAATTATTATATTGAGTGATAATTTGAATTCATTTAATATAACGTCTAACAAAATATTGAATGTTATACATTTCATCAATTATCGAACGGAAACTTAACAGGGCCTTTTTCCATACCTTCGTGAGTTCGACAGGGCCCTCAATGCAAATGGCTAGATGGTGACGGATGGGGCCCAACATAACCGAAACTGATCGCCCATGAAAATTTCTGCTTTTCCCGGATTCCAACCCGGATCCCCAGAGTGGTATGTTGACGCCTTAATCGCCTCGGCCATCTTACCGTCATTAAAATATATCAATTAATAATAATAAAAATTACGAATCTAAAAGTTTGATTAATTTACATTAGCCACAGAAGGAAAAGCGTGAAAATTATGATGAAAATGTTTCTTTATATACAGTATATATTTATTTATTTATGTTTGAATATATATATGTGTTTTAATTTATCGAATTCACTCGTCTATCTATCAATAAGAATTAAACTAATTCGCGTAATGAGGGATAAAAGTAGTTCATTATATCTTATCCCTAAAATAATTAAATTTTGATCTACTGTATCTCTTAAAATTTAATTTCTGCAGCTTAATTGTAATTAGATTTCAAAGTCGAAAAACTACAGGAATTTTTCCGGAGGTGGTCTGTCTGGATATGTCGAACCCCTTCCTTTCCTCCTGGACGCCCCATTGTGGGCCTGGACAAATTCATAATGGGCTTGCTAAAAACTGACTCTCTTAATATCTACCGGGCTTCCGCCATAATAGGTACCAGTTATTCAAACAAAGTATTTCGGGAGGTACTATCCTTGGCAGATCGCCCCCGTTTCGCGTTGTCCTATCTCACAAACCTTCAAATCTTCTAGAGGCCGTTGAAGCATCAGCAAAAATCTGACGTTTTTTAATTCTTCCCTGTCTATCAACACCAGTCATCAAAAATTAACGTACTTCCTCCTCCAAATAACGGCATCAGACCAGAAGTTAAAACAATTCGCAAATACACATGATTATTTTCAGACATTTTTGCGATGGGGAGAAAAATAAATGACGGATGCAGTCTTACATCATCAAAGACTCACCCCCTATCACAAGCAATCGTCAGATAGGAACGAAACCTCTTTCCCACAAAGTGCTATTGTAATACTTGAATCGTCCCTTTTTGAAGATTTTTGCATGATTTCTACAGCTGATTTGTTAATGAGAACGTTCATAAATGAAGTTCTATCAATTGTTTTCAAAAAGTATTCTTCGAATTTAAGAATAATTCATTCGGCTAAGGGAAAAAATATATTTTCAGAATAATCTTTATATCTAGTAATAAATTATGCAATAATAAAATTTTATATTCTGTATGCATATTTACATTAATTAAATTTTGTACACCGGTTTTAATATTTATTTAAAATTCTGTTTCGTGTAGTAAGTCTGCAAAGGGAATTTCCAAATTTCAAGATGGAAATTCGTGACCCTTCTTAATTCTTACCACAAATATCTTACCGTAGAGTTACAGATACGCTTATTAATCAAACAATCAAGAAGCAATGATGCAACTAAGTTGTATTATTTCTTTTAGGATGAGATACACATCATATACTTTTGTCACAGGCATCCAAGGTCATCCGGAAGTTTGTCGCGGGTGCAACTTGTTATTCGAAATTCTGAATAAAAACACGCGCAGTTAAATAAAAAGTAGATCATAACAGAACTACGCAAAATTCGATTTTTAGCTTTTGCGTTCCTGTAATTAAAATTTTCTATTTTCTACAAGAATGATTTCGATGAAACTATCTTTTAAATCCCTTTGAAATGGCGCCATTTGTCAACGGTTAGGGGCCATTTAAACATTACATTAGCAAAATTTGTTTTTTTTTTTATTTCCTCTCTATTATAATCGTCATCATACGTCAAGATTCCTTTCTACTAATTATATTATCACTTCAGTTGAAATCATTCGAAAATACACAGGAATTATCTTCAGGCAATTTTCTGATGACTACACCCCGTCATTTAATTTCAACCCTATCTTACGTCATCACACTCCCCCATCGTCAGATACAAACAGATTTCCCCTTCGCCCATAAACTGCTGACGTAATTCTTGGGTGGTCCCTAATCTGTAACGAAACGTTTTAAAATAAATTCATTATCGCGATATATATTTTAAAAAATTGTTTGCTATTAACTAAGAAAAAAAAACAATTTGTTGAGAAACAACGAGACGAAAACAAAATGTTTCCCTCTTGTTATTTATTTAGATTTATTTGTATGTTACTTTCCTCGGGCTGCAACGTATACAAACTCGTGATCAGTAACTGGAATATCTAGTTTATATTAATTCATCTACACTTTCATTTCTTTCATTATGGCAGTGAACATAATAACTAAATGACTTCTGTATACAACGTAACAACGATATTTAAATACGATAATTATACATATTTAAATTTAATTTCTGCACCGCGACATGTGGGCGATCTGCCGAGGGGAATGCCTCTCGGGAGGATTTTTATGGAAAACTCCACGTGACCAGCCTGTTGGCGAGGAACTACGATAGTTTAGTGGTTTTATCCGCTCGGCCACTGATGGGCACTACACATATTTATCCGGAAATACATTAAAAATTATTTTATCTCAATTCTTACTTCATTTCTAGGGATTATAATCCGAGTAAGTTCAAAATCTAAGAAACTTTGAGTTTGAATTAAAATTTGCACGGATTTGAGTGAATATTTCACCACTTGTTTGAATTATTTTTGGAATATTTTGCATTGAAGAGTTACAGATTATAAGAATTGAAAAATTACAAGAAATATAATTATTACAAATATCAAAGCGTGAAAAATGAATGAAATCGTATGATTTTGTTGTGTGTTAGGCGTATTCTTTCGACGCGCCGTCTTGGACACACAGCTCTTTGGTCCGTGACGTCCGTTTATGAACTTTCGTAAACAAGATTAAAAATATAACTCGTTAGACATTCGTTAGGCCAATCCCTCACCAATCGGCCTATTGATGTGAAAAAACTTTTAGTGCCACCAGGGCATTAAAAGGATCAGAATTTTGAAAATTGAATTCGTCAATTTTCTACAAATTAAAACTTTGTAGAAAATTAATAAACTCTATTTTCAAAATTCCGAAATGTATTGTACGTTAATGGGAGAATTAAATAGAATTCTAATGCAAAAAAACTGTTTCGTTCTATTTCCGTTTTCGAGAATTTTTTCCATAGAAAAAGCCTTAAATTCTTAATGCCATCTGCTGGGGAGCGTGTGCATAACCAAAGAGGTTACAATCAGCCCACGATTAGAATAGCATAAACTTAACGTAAGTCACATATTATTAGACGAAGATGCGTGAGTCACGTCACAGACGAAAGAACAAAAACAACTGTAATCACCTCATTCGCAGAGTGAATTAGATCGTCAGACCAGACATTATTCGCCAAATTGTTTATCGCGAATACACCAAATAAAGTCTGTCACAAAACATTCTGACTTTATCATCACCGACGTGTTTTTGTAAAACTGAACGAATGCATAGATTTGGACGGCCCACCAGTGAGTGGATAAAATCACTGAACACTAGTTGAGGGTTTGCACTGACCAACGGGCAGGCCACGCGAAGTTTTCCGGTTTTGTTCACGCACATAAGATTTGAGTAGTGGCCAGTTTCCCAAAGTCTTCCCGGAAGAATTTCCCTTGACAGATTGCCCACGTGTTGCCTTGCCGTATAGATTTGGACAAAAGAAATCGTAACAAAATCCTTAAAGAGCGTAATTTAAAATTAACTTCCATAGAAGATTTAATATTTTTGAATGAATTTTGGCATAACTTTTGAAGCCTGCAACGAAGAATTTCACAAATTTTCAGTTTAATTAATGTGTTATGTAATTGTCATTTCGTTAAATTAAATATTTATGAAAAGAATGCTGGTTCCGACTTAAAAAC
This sequence comes from Centruroides sculpturatus, assembly GCF_000671375.1. NCBI lineage: Eukaryota > Metazoa > Arthropoda > Arachnida > Scorpiones > Buthidae > Centruroides > Centruroides sculpturatus. Next base: position 1,290 of record NW_019386429.1, on the reverse strand, counting down.
TGAAGCATCATTAAACTTTTCCCAACTTAATCTTTACCACAATTTAGCTTCATACAGTCCTAGTGAACTTTCCACAACTTCTTTATTAAATTCTATTTTTTTAAACTTCTGTATATGTTTCTGCATTGGATATATCAAAATTACAAAACTGTGTTTATAACGTATAATGTTATGGACAGGATGGCCGAGACGTTTGAACTGTTTTTAGATGTTTGTAGCCAGAGGATTCATTAAATCAGTAATTTTTAACCAGTGTTTTGCAAACCTACCTCGAGTGTTCCACGAAAGAAAAGATTTAAAAGTTTTTATTCAAATTTATTCCCATTGCTATATTCGTAGATAATTCCATGTTTAAATTTTATTAAATACAGTAGACCATCCTATAAAACGGGTTCATATAATGCGGATTCGTATATAACGGCGAAAAAATTGCGACTTTATTCGTATAAACACGCTAAAAGAGACTCGTATGATATGGTAAAACGTCATCGCCGACTCGTGTCGCGATAGGATTGGTCGAATCTAGACCAATAGCGGATATTGTACAAACCGTTGAGTTTAAACGAGCAGCGGACTTACTAAAAACCATTTATTATTTAACGGCCATAAAAATTATATTTATATTAATGATGTCTCCAAAGTTCAGCAAATTTTTCGCAGAAAAATAATTTATCAGGAAACACGCGCCCGCCGTTCGATGCGCTGCTCCGCGACGAAAACAAGCTTAAGTAATAACATTGTCGAACGGTGCACACTCGGTAAGTAATCCTACAATTTTTTGTTTATAGCATAGTTTGTACGGATTATTCCAAAAAAATAATACATATTTTGGAAATGTTGAGTCGAATTAGTCTAGAATCGATTAATTTTATGGAAGAAAACCTTTCAAACAGCCGTAGTCCGTAAACTGCATACGTACCGGGCTATGATTGGCTCATGTATTTAAGGACTCGTACAACATGAATTTCATAAAAAACGGAACGTATCTACCATGTTATAGGGGGTCGACTGTATATTAAAGTTTGTTTTGATCTCTAATATATCGAAATATATTGAGTCTGGGTGTATGTTAATCGAATTAAGGACTTTACAATTCTACTTAAAATAAAATGATGGTTTTAATAACAAATAGTAAATCCTAAACCTATTACTACATTACTAAATAATCTACATACAATGATTTACACGACGATAACACGTGCTGCCACAACCTTCGTTTGTTCTTCTCTTCAATCTCCGATCGTCCGACTCTGAAGCAAAACCAAGGAAAAAGGTCCTTCCACACACGAG
>NW_019386428.1:35731-50597 GCF_000671375.1 Centruroides sculpturatus | reverse complement strand
ACCTGCAAACCAGTTGTGGAAACTGATGTTTCACAATTGTGTAAAATTATCCACAACTGTCAAAGTGGGAAACTTGTGATTGCAATGTAGATCTGTTTCTGCCTGTTTTCTATACTTGTGAAACAGGTTTGACAGGTAATGTTAATTCTTGGCACAATTCATTTATTGCCAGTCCATTTCTTCAGTCACTGGTTTACTTTACCAATGATAAAAATTTGTACTACCGTGTTTCCCCGAAAATAAGACAGTGTCTTATATTAATTTTTGCTCTGAAAAATGCGCTAGGTCTTATTTTCAGGGAATGTCTTATTTTTTCCAGGAAGAAGAATTCACATTTATTATTGAACAAAAAAATTCCCAAGTCGAACTTAGACGAGAGTGACGTATATCCGGTGTGTCGAACTGTCGCCTTTTTATAGCGTCAACATCGGACTCGATGACCAATTAGTGCTTACTGAACCGTAGCACTATGCAAATGTCATGTGGCGTGATTCCCGGCCGACCAATTAGCCATCACCAGCCGTAACGTTATGCAAATCTGTGATTCCCAAGCCATAGTCTTATGCAAATCATGCCGTGTGGCGTAATTGTCTGCTGACCAATCAGTGGCTGTACTTTCAAAAAGCCAACGGCCACTTTCAACCATCTGTCGATGACTAAAAAAAACTTCGCTAGGTCTTACTTTCAGGGGTAGGTCTTATATTTCGCAATTCAGCAAAATCTGTGCTAGGTCTTATTTTCTGCGGATGTCTTATTTTCGGGGAAACACGGTATGTAACAGAAACCCTGACAATTGGATTCAGTCAATAATACCTTCCAAAAACATTTTGGATTTATTATTGTCTGAATCAAATTGTTTACTTGCAAGTCGTACTTAGCACTTTAATAATGTTTGTTAGTTAAGTTTCTACACAATGTACATTTTTTTCACTTTGGTACAAAACAAGAATGGTAGGATTAGTATGATGATATCTTTAAAAAAAATTTTAGTTTCCCAAATTTTATCATAAACACAAGCTACATAAATATTATATTGTATTTGTGTAGCTAATGTTAAACATATATTATATGTTTAACATTAGCTATACATCTGTACTCACGAAAAAAATTTAAAAGATTAACTTAGATGTTATAAATAAAATAATTTTATATAATAACTATTGTAGTGTCTCACTAAACTTTTATACTTTCAATAAAGTTAGTAATGTTAGAAAATATTACACTAACTTAACATAACCCAAGCATTGCCAGGACAATATTCAGGTTAAGATCATCAAACAGGTTTAAAAACTAAGTGATTTTGTCAAACACTGGTATATGTAGTTAGTGACTACATAGGTATATTCAAAATCTCAGCATCAATCCAGTGACTTCCTGCCAGAAGTAACACAACTGCTGGCATTTTCGAGAGAACACAAATGCTGACTGTTGGGGATATCAGAAAAGAAAAACAAGAAAAATGGCAAATGTGGACTTCCATATTATGTTAAATTTATTTTCAACTTATTTAATAAAAAATTAATATTTCAAAAAGATAAAAAGGGATAAAGATTTTTTAATTTTCATAAGGGTTTTAAATAAAGTGTAATCTTAGTATTAATTTAGTTAACTAAAACAAATTATGTGATATCTTACATAGATATACTAGTACAGTAAGACCTCGATTTTCATTGACTTTGTTATCGTCAGTTTTTTCGTGAAAAATTTGTCTCAGTTCTTGTTGGTTGGATTTCGTCAGCATGCCCACAACTTCCTGCTAATTTTGTGAAAACATAGGGCAATCCATACGTTTTCCTGCTCAGTATGGCATTGTTTCTCGTTGTGTGAGCATTACCCCGCACATCTAGCCAAACAATTCCATTGCTTTCCTTTCAGCTCCATCATGGGACCAAAGTTTCCAGTGCCAGCAGCCTTTTAAATGTCATGTTAAATGCTATGTTAAATGTTCATTTATTCTTTACATTACTTTTTTATATTCATTTTATATTAATTTCTTATTGTTTTTAGTATTAACCACAATATTTATTCTCCATAAAATGTGTTTTTGTATGTATTTTGGAGTGTCTAGAACGAATTAATTGGATTTACATTGATTCACATGGAAATAATTGCCTTGGTTTTCGTCAGTTTCAGATTTCGCCAATTGTTTTTGGATAAATTATTGACAAAAACCAAGGTATCATTGTATATTAAAATAAACTATTAATCTACTAACTGAATTTTAATTTATTCAAGATTTATTCATCAACAAATAAATTAAATTCAAACTTGTCAATACAAAATAGAGTTCTTATGAAACTCATGGTGGCTACCATCTTGATTGTTGGTGTATTGAGAACTGAAGAAGAGAATTACAGTTTGCTGGAAGCATGCTGGCAGTAACTGGAAGTTGTCTGAGATTTTGAACAGAGCTACTGAGAAGTGCTAGCCTCACGCTGAGATTTTGAATATTCCCTATACATTGAACAATTGCTTCCATTGCAGTATCATGAATTTTGTCATTTTTCCTTTTGTTCCTATCACAATAAAATAAATTTTAAATTTTGTTTTATTTTTGTATCTTTGTGTAGACTCATTCCATTATATTTTACTGAAATATTTGAAAGGTTGAAAAATCTCATTCAAACAACAAAGTAATTCTTAGTAGAGCAATTAGCAACAAAACAATTTAAAATTGCACATTTCAAGAGACAATAATTATATTTTAAAAGAAACAAAAATGGGAAATAATGTTCATAACACTTTTTTAAGGAAATACTTTCAAAATATTCATATGTCATTAAACTTTACATCAGAAGTGAAAACTAAAATGAATTATTTACTAAAATAAATTTTTATAAATTGAAAGAAATATACAGGCTTATGCAAATTTTTCTATAAAATACAACAGTATAAGAAACACTATGTAAATAAAAATAAAAAAAAAGATAAATTTCCTGAAAACATTGAAAGAAGAAAAATTCAACAACATTGCCAATTAAAATATAAATTTATTTACAAAGGCCTTGTACAGATGGAACACTTTCACAAACAATCACTTACAAAATTTCTCTTTTACTTATTAGATTCACAGGAAATTAAATGACTAATTTATGATTAACACATTAATTAATATCAGCTTAGTTTCTTCCTGACAAAAAACATTGTAAAATAAAAGTATGAACTTTTTTGAAATTACATTCACATTATATTCACAATAGTAAATATTAAATTTTTGATTCAAAAATTTAACCTTTATTTCTATATAAAAGTTTAAATTAACATACTACATAATTCACATGCTGTGATGTAAATACTCAATGATTCAATAAGTTAGACAAAAATATTAATTACTTGTAAATTCTAATTAATAAAAGTATGGTTTTGTTTTGTGTAAAAATTTTTTGTGAAGTATTATGCACAATTACTCATATTTTATAGTAGTATTCACATTTCACTATCAATCAAATGAGAAAGTATACAAGTTATAAATATTGACATTGAACTTAACTGACATATTAGCTTACATCAACACTTTCAGAGTCAATTTTACTTCATTTTCAGGTTTATCCAATACAAATATGATATCATTTAATAGTATAAAAGTTTTTAAAGCAGAGTTTAAAAATTAAAGAATTAATTGTTCGTTTATCAAATACCATTTGATCACTTTTAACTGCTGGTAAATTTGTATTTTCTGCTCTTCGAGATGACCACAAGAGAACTGATCTTTGAGAATCAAGATCATATAGAGATAGACATCTCTACCTTCTATAGTGCACATTGTTGCTATGTTTGTAGCTATGGTTGTTTTACCAGCACCACCTTTCTGACCGCCAATAACTATGAACATAATCTACCTTACTGTACATCTGTACAATGAACAGGTGTACAGCATAGCTGTCAAGTATTTTGTACAAGTGTACAGGCATGTGGATGTTCATCTGTACATTATTTTTATTAATAGTCACAAAGAAAAAGGAGTTCGTGCTCAAATGGAAGCAGTGCAATATCATCAGATAGTTTTTCTCACATTACTTAGCTAATTTATCCAGCCTTTCTGACTCAACTTGTATCTTGTCAAAAGCATCTAATGTTTTAAGCTTAAGCATAGATGGAAAAGGTAGGAACTCTGTGGTTCAGCTTAGATATAAAATCTGTACTGTAGATAAGCGTTCCCTTCTCATAAAGTATAGGCTGGACAGTATCACAGAAAGACCTAAATGGTTCTAATTCTGTATCCACAGGGTTAGCCTTACTTTTCATTTTTAATGGTAATGTATGGGGTATCAACAACTCTTTAGGTAGACATATCGAAAGATCGCTTTGATGTTTTTCTCTCACTCATAAGTAGATCTCATAAGCAAAAAAGAAAGATGTGAAACTAGAAAAAGGGAGGATTCTGGGTTTCAATGTTTGCTGAGTTTTCTAAAAAAGCATAATGTGGAAGAAGTAAAGCATGCATGGAGGCTACTGATTGTTATAGTGAACTTTTGGCTGAGTTTCTACACAACACTGGATATTTTGTAAGTGTTGTAAATCCTTATTGTATTAAATCTTATGTGAGGAATAAGCTTGTACGACAAAAGAATGATCAGACCGATGCAGAAATTATTGCTGATTATTGCCAAAGACAAGAACCTACTTGTTGTGCTCCTGAGTTAAAAAGATTGAAACATCTTTATCATTGCTTGGCTGCATTAAACGATGAATTGACATTAGTAAATAACCACCTAGAAATAAAAAAGAGAGACTGCCTAAAGAAGTAGCAAATGCTTGGGAAGACCTTGCAATGAATATAACTCAAAAAATAGGAACAATAAAAAACTCCGTACATGAACTTTAGTATTTTCTAACACAAATGATAAAGGTTTAATATGTTTTTTTAAGTAGAGAAAGTGATGGTATATAGTGTAGATTTAAGGGAAAAAGCAATGTCTTTGGTAGAAAAAGGAAAGTCAAAGGTTGAAGTTGCAGAAGTTTTTGAGATAGACACTATACAGATGGCTAAAAAAGAAAGCCAATGGCCACGGTCTCAAAGCAGCAAAAAGTATTGGTTTTATTCAAAAATAGACCCAAAAATACTTGCAGACTATATTAAACAACACCCAGATCACACATTAGCAGAAATGAAACAAAACCTTGGCTTTGGAATGAGTGCAATTTGGTATAGGTTAAAACATCTAAAAATAACCTTAAAAAAAAGTCACATTCTATCAAGAGCACAATCAAGAAGATAGGCAGCAATTTATCAATAAAGTCTCAAAAATAAACCGCTGTAGCATTTTATATATAGATGAAGCAGGAGTTGATAATAGACTATACTGAGAATATGCATGAGCTCCAAGAGAAGAAAAAATATATGCTGATATTCCAGGAAAAAGCAGAAAAGAGTAAGTATAATAGGGGATGGATTTAAAAGAAGTTTATTGCACCAATGACCTTCACAGGAGAGTGTAATAAAGATGTATTTAATATATGGTTAGAGCAAAGAAATTCCACAATTGCAGCATGGTACAACCATAGTTATGGATAATCATAAAACTCCCAAAACAAAGTCATTAATAGAGTCTTTTGGCTGTCATTTGCTTTATCTTCCAACATATTCACCTGATATAAATCCAATAGAGCATTGTTGGAACACCATCAAAAGTCGCCTCAGACCTCTAATGCATCAATGTACAGACTCACACCTTTTGGTTGGTAATACCATCTTAGACGTTTATCATTTGTTTTAGAAAATACCATATGTTATTTCAATTTTTGAAATATCACGTATTCTTATTCAACTATACTCAATTATATTTGCTATTAGTAAATTCTTAAATTGTTGCTCTCTCATTAGTTTTTTTGCAGCTCTCTGGCTAGCTCAATCGCCACATCTTCCAGTAAAAAAGGTAAATTTCTTTTAAGAGCATACTTTAACCCAGATGTCTTCTCATACTTTACATAGGGTTTTAAATAGTTACAGAGGCTTTTAGGTGTGGGTGTAAATTCCACCTAAATTATAGATAGCTTTAAAAATGATTTAAAATGCCATTTTTTTTATCTATTTAGTAGTGTATGATGATTTCACCCTAGATTTTATATGTGGTTAGGTAAAGATTGTTATTGCAAGAAATTACATAAACAATACTAAGAGATTTATAACTATGCATGAGTATAATAGACTTACAAAAAAAGAGCTAGTTGAAAGAATTCCCTTGTGGAGAAATAGCCTGACATTGTAGTTGGTTGTCTACTGTTACATCACTTAAATAAAATTCAGGTTTATCGTCTGTTTTGCCAACGATTTTTGGTCCTGCTTGACTTACATTGTCTGGGAGTATATTTTCACAAAAGCACTTTTTTGCTTTTGTGAAAATATTTTTGCATTTTTCTAAATCATCATCCAGCCCAACATTACCACTAAATTCAACCCCTCTTCTGAAGCTTGCTATTATTTCCAGATATGCATCTTTAAGTTCAGCACGTATTCTAGCTCTTTTCTCTGACCCCAAGTTTCTTATTTCATCTTCTACAAATAAATCAAATTCCTCAAGTGCAAATCTAACTGCAACGTTGATATTTGGTACAACTTCTACTTCTTTACTTACTAAACTATTAGGGCTAATACCTTCTGCTCTGTCCTTATGCTGTCTAGGTAAGCTTGGCACTGCAGGTTGTTTTTCAGGTAAAACAGCTCAAAAACCAAACAATCCTCCTACAGAATCTCTTATCCCACTAAACAAATCATTTATCCAAGATGATGGTTTATTTGTAGCTTGACTGTTCTTTATCTTTGATTCAAGACTTAATGCTATTGTTGTCTGATTGTCAGAAGCAGTCCATCCACCTATAAAATTTTTCACCCAACTAACTATATTATTTATTTATTGGGCTAGAAGCTCTTATAGCCGAACTTGCTATACTTTCTGAATATTCCCCACTCGTAACTTCTTTAATAGTTGGACTACGATGTTCCCTATGATGATGTTCCCTATGATGATGTTCATGTCTTATACGATGGCACCTACTACTCTCTTCTCCTAAAGGTGCATTACCACGAGAGTTCTCAGCAGCATCCTTTTGCTTTGCCTTCTCTTTTTCAAATTCTTCTACAATATCTTCTGGACCACAATTGGAAACTATACACCTTGCATTAGAAACCACTGCATCATTAAAAGCAATCATCATTTTTCTTGCTGGTTGATCAGTGTTCCAATTCTTTACTTCTGTGAGAGAATTATTTTTATATGATAGTACTAGGCTACCATCAATAAATTTGACACTACAATCTGATATAGACTTATTTCTAAAATCAACTAAACCAATATCATTTTCATTAATAGGTTGATTATGATAAATCTGTAAGCCTTGCTCACCTGGTTGGTAATACCTGAAAGAACTAATCATTAGCTCTCTCTTCAAATTCTTCTGGTTGAATAATACCATCACTCAACTTTATTGATAAATCTAGGTTTCCATAGTTAAATGCGTTGCTGAATAGAGGCCAAATATCATTACTTACACAACCTAACAATGCACGGGGAGACCAAATATTATTACTTATTCAACCTAACAATGCACTGAGTAGAGAGCAAATATCATTACTTAAATAGTAATCTAATATTAATAATAATGTCTCTCTACTTGATAACAGTAGTAAGTCATTATTGAGTTTCAAAAAAAGCACTTTATTTGAATCAAATGTAAAACAATTATGACGATTTAATAAATCAGTAACTTTAACACTAAATCTTCCATCTATTTTTATACCACACAAGCAATATTCTCTCTCTCAACTTCTGTTTTGAAGAAGTTCATAATATTTCCTCCCATCAGACATAATCGTGATATTTTTATAATTTAGCGGTAACACATCACCATAAACAATAAATACTGCATCTTCTGCTACTTTCCCTATTTTTCCTGCTACTCCAGACCTTCTCAGGATACTTTTTATTCTCTCTTTATTCTCTATATTGTCCTTCATCTCCTTCACAATATCCCTAATCTCTGGATCTATTGAATTTAGATCTATATCTTTAATCTTCGTGATGAATGCTTCAACATTTTGATCTACAGTCTCATCTCTCACACAGTCATAGAGATGAGACTGTATTTGCTCAGAAACCTTGAAAAGCTGATCATAGAACTCAATATTCTTTGCTTTTTCTACTACCTTGTCAGCATTAAACAACTCTTTAATAAAATCACTTATGGCTGTTGCTATTTTCGTTGTGAATTTGTCTCTTTAATCCGATTTTCAGTTCGGTAGACTATCATATACAGCATTCAGGTTATGAATTTCAGGTTATTTGTTAATAGTAATTAACCTGAAAAAAACGTTCATTATTGTTGCAACATTTCAATAAAGTGCATACGAATTTTTCTTGAAGAAAGTTGTAATTGTAAAGGTTTTTATGAACATTTGTAAAGTGTGCAACGTATTAATGTGAATATGTAGTTGAAGTGTTTTTTAAATGGCTGTATTTTTATTCTTTTACAACGTTACCAATTATACACCGAAGTTTTTAGAAAACAGAATCTGAGTTTGTACTGAAGAGGGACTTAAATTACAATTGAGTCCGAAATGCATATAACAAATCAATAAAGGAAATTCATAACCTGAATGCTGTATATGATAGTCTACCGAACTGAAAATCGGATTAAAGAGACAAATTCACAACTCTTTAATACGTTGTTCTTTTTCTTCCTTTATAATATCTTTGTCATGTGAGTCTATGCATAACTTCTCTATATTCCTTATCTTTCTTCTTTTAGATGGTGAACAGCCCATTGAAACTTGTGAACTATCTGAATCATCATGATCTGGACTTGAGACTACATCTGGTCAATAACCATACTGTCCTGGTTGTACAGATATTGATCCATCCGGAGCTTTGTATATTAAAAATTCTGGAGATCCCCATTCAAATGGCTGTCTAGGTGTTCTATCTTGCGAGCCAAAGACTGACCCACTCTGTGGACAGCTAAGCAATCTCTGGGAATTGGAATCTATTGATGAGTGACCAACCTTTATCTTTACTATTTTCTCTTCTAATTTTAAATCCAACATTTCTGATTCATCTATGTTTAACTTATGCCTTTCTGACTCATTGATTCTTAACCTATCTAGTATCAGCTCACCTTCATTTTTTGCCCTAGAATCAAAAACTATAGTTACTCCATCTGCTTCTTCTCAATCAGTAAAAGTCTTATTATTATTCTTATATCTTAAGATTTGCCTCCTGCCTTCAATAAATTTTTCTTTGGCATTTTTGTCTTAGGTATACTTTAATTCCATTATAATTGGCCTATCTTCATTATAATTTCCATAACTGTCCTTTTCTACACACAATACCACCAAGTCTGCTTTCCCTGAGCTGGAATAGTTAGGTTCTGTAAATATTCTTATATCTTTACCAGTATCTTGTGCTGTAAACAAACTTTATAATACTGCCTGAAAGTCACTTTCTGCCATAATTAACTTTTTCAGAGAAAATAAAGCTGTTTTTAAGCTTTCTATTTCTAATTGATTTCCCATTCTATCTAATATTTCTTCATGTTCAATTTTTTTGAATTGACCTTCATATTTATCCTGGAAGTTAGCAACTCTCCTTTTTATCATACCCTGATAATAAGATCTCTCTCTATCCCTTCTACTTCAAAACCACCATTTACTTCTGGATTCATTTGGACATCAATTTGCCTACAGTCATTGATGACAACTGCTAATTGATCAAGTGGGATGTTCTTGTTCACTTCAAATCCTTTCCCTTCTATTATATTAAAATAACATGCTTATTGTCTTGTGTTTTGAACATAAATGTACTCACCATCTTGTTCATTGGAATATGAATATCTTGAGGCGTTTGCCCAGTTCTTGTATTGTGCTCTCTACTTCCAGGTATAATGTGATCACCTTCATAAACAAAAATATGTTTTTCCAGTATGTTGTCAGCAAATAATTCGCCTAAAATTAATTTACTCAAATAATTAGTATTTTTACCGCCGCTGTTTGATTCGATAATCGAGAAATATAAATGGTTGAGCTTTGTTTTTAGTTCCTCTTGTAAAAGTATTCCTGTCTTGAATAACTTTGTAAGCCTCTTAGGCTTAGTTATTACGCCTGATTCTTTTGTTGATACTCCACCCTCACTTGGATCAAAATCAAAGTTTAAACCCACCATCACTCCTTGTTTAGCAAAGTTCTCATGCTTAGTAGGTTTTTAGTATAACCTTGATCTCTTATTTACTCTATTGCATCTTCAGCTAGTTCTCCACCTTTTTTTAATTCTACAACAATTGGGGGTGCATCCCATTTTTTGTTTTGGTTGTTGCTACTACAACGCAAAATAAGCATTAAATCCGCATACCCCTTACCAGCTATACACTCAACATTAATATCAAGTGCATATTTGTATTTAAAATTCATAGCCAGTGCACCATACGTAAACCCATGATACGCCGCTTCTGAGTTACCTAACTTTAACTTTTTAGCCTTCTTTTCTTTACTGTCCGAACTTAATACTTTTTCTGACTAACAAACTAAATCTATCTAAGATTTAAAAACATTCAAGCAATTAAATAACAGTTAAAGGGAAATCACAGCATTACTCAGAAGATAGCAAATTTCAAGCTAGTGTGCAATTTTCTTGTATGTATTTTCATACTGAGATATGAAAATACATGCAAGAAATTCATTATTTTACTACAAAAATAATTAATTTTCAATATTTTTAAAGTCTGCTCATTCAAAAACATAGATAATAGACACACTATACATATAAATGTCATTCAATCAATGAAACATTAAGACATAATATACAGAAGATTTTCATCAATTAAATGCATAAATTTAAATTAAACACAAAGAAAAATAGCAAACGGGTGAGAAGCCATATTTTAATAGCTCGAGTATCACCAACTATTAAAACTCATTCGAAACTTCTATTTATTAATCTTCATTTAATATAATCATTAAAAAAAATAAATAAATAAACCAAGCATTAGTCTAACACTTACCCAACACGTGAGCCATTAATCTTCAAATATGACAACAACGTAGAGATATTAATTATTAATTCTTAACTTTCAATAAATTTAAAAATCGTCGTCTGCCTTTAGACTTCATCTGTTCCGCCATTTTAATACTTTCGTACTCTCGAAGCGTATGTGCATCTTACATTCGTTTCTATAAAATTGATAAACGTCTAAGTATATATTAATTACCGAATAAATTTCGATTTTAAATATTAATTTGTTATTTTAAATCGAATATTATTATTATTATTATTTCTTAATTTTGACATGTTTAATTGATAAATTAATAGCGCCATCTGGTTTTTTAGAATATAAACTAAAGTTTCGGAGAAGAGGCCGGCCACTTCAACCAAATACAGTTTCCTTCTCTCTACCTCTAAATAGCGCTTCGGATAAAAGAAAAATGGTAACTAAAATTTAAATTTAATTTATATTTAGCTTAATTAAATCGATTTATTTACTGAAAATATTATTATTATTAATTTTTTTTATTTTATTTTTTAATTGTAGGCAGATTTAAAACCCGTTGAAGTTGAAAGTAAGTTTTACAATATTGATTCTTGTTTTTTAACTTTTTTTACTTTTGTGTATAATTAATTTTATCTTGTAAAATATATTAAAATTTATATTTTAAATCGAATTGTTTTATTGTTTTGTATATAATAAAACAATTCGATTTAAGCGCACTTTAAGCGCAAAAATGTTCATAGAAGTACTTAAATTTATTAGTTTAAAAATTTAATAAAGTCAAGTATTAATTTTAAAATATGCTAAATAATTCCCTTTATTATTATTATTTGAATTATAAAATTAAAATAATAATAATGCAGCCAAGATTAAAATCTGTATAGAATATCAATGCGCCATAATGCATTATGGCGACTCTCCTCACAGTAAAATTAAGTCAAAGGATTTATAAAACTTTTGTTACGTCCTTAATTATATTTATGCAACTAACTAGAGTTTTCTTACATTACAAAATAATTTTAATTACGATATTAGTTTTTATGTTAAGATGTCAGTTTTTATGTATGTACACTCTCTTCTAATATGCTAAAACTAATTTGTAAATCTTATTATACATAAAATTCTTGCATAGACGTTAAAAATAATTAAGAGTGTAAAATTAAATAACTTTTAAAAATTGTTTAATAAAGCTTTGTTGATAAGCCACTATATTATTTCATTTATTTAATTAAATACAGACAGACATCACGGCCAAAACCTGTTTTTCAGACGATAAATCTGCGATATAATGCAAAATAAACGACGACACACAATTTGACCAAATGCCGTACTTCCTCTATGTGATATTCTACAAAAGACAGGAAAGTAAGAGAGATCACACAACAAAATTCTAAGTATTACCCCATAAATAAACCGCAATTATCTGGAATGTTGCCAAACAGACTAATGCAAGTTTCGACGTCATTTTATTTTTAGAAAAATATGGCTACAACGCTCGTATTTGAAACGATCACCAAAAACACAAACACTAATGCTATCGATTATATTGATTAATATTTATACATTTATGTAACATTCGCACCGCATTTAAGGTTAAGCTCTACCCAACAAAATTTTAATTATTTAACGCTAAATCTGATCCTCTATATTACAAATTTTCCTCGAAAATGCGCTTATTAACAGAAACAGTTGTTCGAGAATATAACATAATAATTACATATAAAACCGAACCTAACGATACAGCTTACTTTACAATCCGCTGTATCGTTTAATATAATCGTTCGAGCTGTATAGTTTAATATAATATAGGTTCCGTTTCGAACAAGTTTTACTGTATACAGTAAAACCTGACCGAAACGGAACCTAAATAAAACGGAAACCCGCCTAAACGGGAAAAATTCTTCGAAACAGAGAAAACTTTCTTATGTTAAAAAAACCTGTCAAACCGAAAAAATATTCGGTACAGGTTTTTACTCCAATGATAATTAGATAATTAATTTCAACGCTTTTATATCTTATGACAAATTCTAGGAGCGTTGGAAAGAACGTTATTACACACTAAATTATGTAATTAAGTAATGTTTAATATAATTTAAGCGTATAGTTTAATAAAGCAATTAAAATTGCTATTTGTCTTATAACTAATTTCATTATTATAATAAAAATTAAACCCCTACAGCCTTTAAAATTAGAAAAAAAAAAAGAGACAAGAAGGAAGAGTTCTTTGAAATTATAAACTAGTTATTAAAATTACCTCCAGAAAGTATAATCTCCAATTATTAAATTCAGTTATTTTATAGGAAATTTTAGCGATTAGTTTAGTCATAAATTTGTTAAATTTAAATATTCTAAAATACTATATTTTAATTTTTATCCTTAACCGAGCTAAAGTTAATTTTATCATCGAGCTACACGAGCCTACTTACTTACACCACGTCGGGATGGCATTGACGGGATTCTTTGGCTCCAACATAAAACGTCACATCCACTTATTGTGCAATTGAATGAGGCGTTTCTGTATAATTTCCATCGACCAATCGCGTTTTTCGTAAATATCGACAAACAACTTCTCTCTCTAACGTTTACTCTCAAAGTGGGAAATACATCGCGTGGTACCTGCGATTAACTCTATAAAAATCGATTGTGGTTTTATTAATAATGGTTACTACAGAAAATAATTATTAATTTTAATTAAAAATATAATTTCTTTACTCGGCAATGAATTAGGTTAGTAGACATTTAAATAATTAAAAATTTCATTTTTTTAAGCCTCTCGTCTACTGTTTTTACTGTGTTTTCTTATTCCGATAATCACAATGTGGGTTTTTTTATTTATTAAACCCGAGACAGAAGAATTATATACAGAAACTAACAATCTATTCTCATTTTTTAATATTTTATCTTCTCTCCAAAATGCATTTTGGGTCTTAAACCCCTGTTCGTGTAGAGTACGCGCAATTTACTGTAACATTACCTGTACTCCGACTGAAGAGGGATTTAAGACCCGAAATGCATTTTAAAAAATTACAGTTTAATTTATAAGCTAAATACTTATTATTATACACAAGTAATTTAATTTGATAATTCAGGGAAAATATTCTGAACTGTATCCATCTTTGACTATCTAAATATAATGATTGATTATAACCAATCATCTAAAGCTTAGCATTCATTTTTCTTACAGCTTATCAATTTTGAATGCATCATGATCAATAACCAAATGCCATTTAATAAATTTTGATGTAAAATTTAATAAACACGGAAGAATAAAAATTGGACGAAGAGATTTTTAGGATGAAAACTGTATTTAAATTTATTCATATTATTAAGGTTTATTATTTGATATTTGAATGATAAAATGCTCTTAGTAGTAATAGGGCTGCAAAATCGCCACAACGAGCTCCGAATAATTGAAATTGCTTAATTATTTTCGTTATATGATTTTTTAAAATCAATTTATCATCAAAAACAATGATGGGCGACTGATTGTAGGTATTTTATTGTACTGTTAATGGACTGTACTCATCGAGTAGAGAGAAACGCCTCAACCTTTTGGCTACTTTTATTTTAAGATTAGGCCCTATATTTTCCAAATAAACTGGATAAAAGTTATAAAATACAATAATGATACAAATAGTCAAGTATCATTATTGACAAGTTTAATGACATCTGACATATTTATCGTAAAATATTCTAATTTATAATCGAGACACGCTGAGTAATTTAGTAATTAAAACAGACCACGCTGTAATGATTATAATAGAAATAAAAAATCCAGCAACAAGTTGCGTAACATTCCCGGCAAAAGTTAAAAATTGTGTGCTGGGCCATCTATTACGAGATTTTATTAAAGGAAAGTTTTTATATTATTAATTATTATAAAATGGCAAAA